>NW_025999871.1:1166913-1176641 GCF_001458135.2 Marmota marmota marmota
GGGAAGCTGAGGCAGGAAGATTGCAAGTTCAAAGGCAGCCTCAGGAACTTAGCAAGATCCTGTCTCAAAATAAAAAGGGCTGGGGTTGTGGCTTAGTGGTTGAGTTCAATCCCTGCCTGGTACAAAAAAAAAAAAAGAAGAAGAAGAAGAAGAAGTTGGGAGACCATAACTTTAATATTCACTTCATAAATATTGTGTTTATCACAGTACTTGGCCCATAAGAAGTCCTCAGTGATTGAGTGTTGGCTTTTACAACATCCCCTGTATGAGTGATGCATAAGAGGCAATGTAACATTGGTTAAAAGCTCATACCTATAATTCCAGTGAGTTTGAGGTGGGAGGATAGCAAGTTTAAAGCCAGCCTAGGCAATTTAGCTAGGCCCTGTTTCAAAACAAAAGGTAAAAAGGGCTGGGGGTGTAGTTCATTGGCAGAGCACTTCCCTAGCATGTGTGAGGCCCTGGGTTCAATCCCCAGCATACAAACAATAAAAACAAAAAAGCATCAGGCAAACTTGGATGAGTTCCTACCAGAGTGAACACAGCCAATTATCTTCAATAGGCCTCAGATTCTCATCAGTCTCTCAGAGTTGTAAAGACTAAGAGAGATAATACACTTTATATCATGTGAACTATATCTCAATAGCTTTATTGAGATATAGTTCACATGCCATGTAATTAACCACTTTGAAGTATACATTTCGGTGGCTTTTAGTACATGAATGAGTTTGTGTAACCATTGCCACTTCCTAATTCCAGAACATTTTCAACACCCCAAAAGAAACCCATACCCATCATCTGTCACTCTCCCCCATGCCTACCTTGACAGCCATTTACCTATTTTCTGACTTAATGGAGTTGCCTTTTCTGGACATCGAGTGTAAATGGAATTGGAAGAGTCTTTTGTGTCTGGTTTCTTTCAGTTAGCATAATGTTTGCAAGGTTCATCCAGGTTATAGCATGTGTCAATACTTCCTTTTCTTTTCTTGTTATAGTTTGCAGTGCTGGGGATCAAACCCAGGGCTTTGCATGCTAAGCAAGTACTCTACCACTGAGCTACTTCCCTAGCTCTTCATTTCCTTCTATGGTCAAATACTATTACATCGTATGGCTATACTACATTTCATTTATCCATTCATGGATACTGATATCGTCATGTCATGATGGACATTTTCTCTGAATCTATTTTCTATTGCTAAAACAGAATTCCTGAGACTGGATGATTGATAAAGAATAAAGGTTTACTTTGTCTCATGGTTCTGGAGGCTGGGAATTCCAAGCACATGATGAGGGCCTCATGCTGCTTCAATTCATGGCAGAAAGTAAAAGGCAAGAGATACATGCAAAAGAGAAAAACAAGTGGTAGCCTTGCTTTATAACAACCCACTCTCAAAGCAACTCATGCAATCTCACAAGAACAAGAGCTCATGTTGGGCACGGTGGCGCATGACTGTAATCCCAGTGGCTTGGGAGGCTGAGGCAGGAGGATTGTGAATTCAAAGCCAGCCTCAGCAACTTAGCAAGACCCTGTCTCTAAAGAATATATAAAAAAGGGATAGGGATGTGGTTCAGTGGTTAAGCCCCCCTAGGTTCAATCCCCAGTACCAAAAAAGAAAACAAACCAAAAAACAAAAAAAAGAAAGAAAGAAAATTAACCCAGTCCCTAGAGAAAGGCATTAATCCATTCATGAGGGTTCCACCCTCATGCCTCAGATACCTCCTATTACACCTCACCTCTTGGATGCCATATTGAGGAAAGGTTCCAACACATGGATTTTTGTAAGACACATTCAAATCATAGCAATGGACATTGGATTGTTTCCCTTTTTTTTTTTTTGTTTTTTTTTTTTTTTTTTTTGCTGTGGGGAAGCAATGAAAATATCCTAACTTAGATTGTGGTGTTGTTGCACAAATCTGTGACTCTGCTAAGATCTACTGAATTGTTTAGTATGTGAATTATATCTTAGGAAAGCTGTTAGCAAAAAGTAAAAACAAAAAGATAAAAACAATCACTTTGGCTACAGTGATGATGATCAGGCTGAGGACAGGAGTATAGTCAGGGAGACCAGCTATATTCATCAGATGAGGGAGGCCTGTTCCAGAGTAGTACCTGTGGGTAGAGAGAAGGGCCTTAGAAGAAGCTGGATGTGATGAATATTGGTTAGGGTGGTGGCAAGAAAGGGGGATTCATTGTCAAAACGTTTTTAGCACAACAGTCAGAATAATCTTCAAAGGTTATAAATTGGATCATGTCACAGTGCTGCTTGAGACTTCAGTGTTTGCTCCCTCCAAATAGAACCAGCTCCTCCCTGCCTGTCCTGCTTTAGGGCTACCACTTCTGGCCTCTTGCCTGGAAGTCTCTTTCCCTTTGCCCAACTAAGCCCTATTGAAGTGGTACCCCCTCTCTCCACAGAAAAAGTATTAACTGGGCTTCTCCAGAAATCCTCACCATGGCTGATTTGGGGACTGTCAGCTAAAGAGTCTCTGAAAAAGAGTTCAATGTAGAAAAACTTCCTATTTTCCTGTTGCCCTGTTTTACTTGGCCACTGGCCAGAAAGATACCAGCACTCCAGGTGCTGGACATCCCCTTACTAGATTTTCACAAATGTATCCAGTATAGTAGTTTGTAGAAATGTGCAAACAAGGCCTCTGGCCTTGAGCTGGGCTTCACGGAGATGTCTACATTTTTAAGATAAGAGAAGATACCAATTGGGCTCCATGGTAACAACTGGCAGGGGAAGAAAAGAAAGGGGAGAAGAAGCTCTCCCTTTCTCAGATGTTGTCCTTGAAGTGTTAAATTGCCCAAAACAGTGAAAGAAAAAGCTGCTTTTATGTGAACTTCTGCAGACTGTGAACTTCTGAGCCCTTCCCCTTACATGCTGGGTATAAAACTCTGAAACTCGGGGCTGGGGATGTGGCTCAAGCGGTAGCGTGCTCGCCTGGCATGCGTGCTCGCCTGGCATGCGTGCGGCCCAGGTTCGATCCTCATGCACCACATACAAAAAAAGATGTTGTGTCCGCCGATACTTGAAAAGTAAATATTAAAAAATTTAAAAAAACAAAAAACAAAACAAAAAAAAAAACTCTGAAACTCCCTGAACTCAGGGTTCAGGGGATTAATTGATTACAGCAAAAGCTGTACCCTCTGAACCTGGCTGCAGCCAAATAAAACTGTTTCCCGCTATCTTTGGTGCCTTGCCTCCTTTGCCCTTCCAACACTATCACTTGTCAAATTCTAGATTTTTGTTTGTTTTTATGGGGCTGGGGATTGAACCCAGGGCACTTTATCACTGATGCACATCCCCAGCCTTTTTTTTTTTTAATTTTTATTTTGAGAAAATGTCTCACTAAGTTGTAGAGACTCGTCTTCAGCTTTTGATCCTCCTGACTCAGCCTCCTAAGAAGCTGGGATTATAGGTACATGCCACCATGCTGGCTTCAAATTCTAGCTTAAGCATCAATTTCTCAGTAACTTTTCCCAATTCCCAAATTGTATAGCATAGTACAGCACTTGTTAAAGTTTCCAGTCATGTACCAAATTGTATAATTGCTCTTTTTTGTTCACTGCCACTGGTAGATTGTATGCTCCTCCAAGGCAGGGGTCTTTTTTCCTGTGATCATCAGGCCATGACACATGGGATGCACTTGACCATTTATTGGATGAATAAATGCATTAAATAAATGCATATAAACAAAGAAATAATAAACAGTGAGTCAAGCATTCTTCCAAAAGGACAAAAAAAAAAAAGTCATGAAGACTCAATGATGGAAGAAACACCCCACAGGATGAGAAAAAATATTTGCAAATCACATATCTGATGAGGAATTAATATCCAGAATATACAAGGAACTCTGTTACGGTTTAGATATGAGGTATCCCCCACAAGATCATGTGTGAGACAATGCCAGAAAGTTTATAGAGATAAAATGATTGGGTTATGAGAACCTTAACCTAATTAGTGCATGAATCCTCTTAAATTGAATTAAATAGGTGGTAATTGTAGGGGCAGGGTGTGGCTGGAGGAGATAGGTCATGGGGGGGTGCCTTGGGGCATGTATTTTGTCCTTGTTGAGCAGTGATCTCTCTCTCTGCTTCCTGGTGCCAAGTCCTGAGCTGCTTTTCCTTTTCCATACCCTTCTGCCGTGATGTTCTGCCTCACCAGACACAGAGCAATGGAGTGGGCCATCTATGGACTGAGACCCAAACACACTTTTCTTCCTCTAAGATAGAAGATTGTTCTTGTCAGGTCTTTTGGTGGCAGCAGTGAAAAAGCTGACTCAATAAATTCCTACAACTCAAAAACAATCACAACAAAAAGCAAACAACCCAACTAAAAATCTGCAAAGCAGGAGGAGTGGGGATGTAGTTTAGTGGTAGAGAGCTTGCCTAGCATGTGTGAAGCCCTGAGTTCAATCCCCCTCACCACCAACAAACAAACAAAACCAAATCTTATTGATTGAATATGCATTTCTCTAGTGGAGTTATATAAATGGTCAATGAGCACATGAAAAGAAGCTAAATATCATTAATCATGAGGGAAATGCAAAACGGAACTACCATGAGATACCACTCCACACTTAGTGGCTACTGCACAACCCCTCCCCGCCAAAAATAAATAAATAAAAACAAACAAACAAAAAGCCTGTAATCCCAGCAACTCTGGAAGACGAGGAAAGAGAATCACAAGTTCAAAGCCAGCCTCAGCAATTTCCTGAGAACCCAAAGTGCCCCTGATTTCAATCCGGAGTTCAGAAAAAAAAGGGGGGGGGGACCTGCAATCACTTTATCTGCAATTATTGTGTTGATTGTTCTTGAGAGGATTAATAAACTGTTAACACCTTAAAATGGTTAAACCCAGCTTTGTGACACAGGTTTATAATCTCAGTGACTTGGGAGGCTGAAGCAGAAGTATCACAAATTGGAGACAAGCAAAGCAAAAGGGTTCAAAACCTATCAGTTGGGAGATTTCATCTCACTCTAGTCAGAATGGCAATTATCATGAATACAAGTAACTCTCTGCTTCTTTTCTTTTTTTTTTTTTTTTTTTTGGGGGGTACTGGGGATTTAACTCAGGGGCACTCATCAGTGAGCCACATCCACAGCCCTTTTTTGTATTTTATTTAGAGACAGGGTCTCACTGAGTTGCTTAGCACCTCACTTTTTCCGAGGCTGGCTTTGAACTCGTGATCCTCCTGCCTCAGCCTCCAGAGCCATCTCTCTGCTTCTTGATCACCATGATGGGAGCTGCTTCCCTTTGTAACACACTCCGCCATGATGTTCAGCCTCATCTCAAGCCCCAAGAAATGGAGTCAGCCTGCTATGAAACTAAGACCTCTGAAACCATGAGCCTTCTTATTTTTCCTCCTCTTGAAAAAAAAAAAAAAGAAAAAAAGAAAGGAAAAAAAAACAAAAAAGAATGCAAGTAACAATAAATGTTAGCAAGGATGAGGGGAAAAGATATACATTGCTTATAGGACTGCAAATTGGTACAACCACTATGTAAAACAGTACAAGGATTCCTCAGAAAACTTGGAATGGAACCACCATTTGACCTAGTTATCCCACTCCTCAGCATATGCCCAAAGGACTTAAAATCAGCATACATAGTGACATGGCCACATCAGTGTTCATAGCAGCTCAATTGACAATATCTAAGCTATGGAACCAATCTAGGTTCCATAGATGAATGGATAAAAAAATGTGGTACATATACAATAATACATATACAATAGTAATGGAATATTATTCAGACATAAAAAAGAATGAAATTATGGCATTTTCCCATAAATGGATGGAACTGGAGGCTATCATGCTAAGTGAAATAAGCCAATCGCAGAAATCTAAAGGCCAAATATGCCCATGCTAACTCACAATAGAGGGGGGCGGTGAGTGAAGGTTCACCCGAATGGACGGGGGGAATGGAAAAGACAGTAGAATGAATCAGATATAACTGTCCTATGAATACACAACCAGTGTAATTCCACATCATGTACAACCACAACAATGGGAAATTATACTCCATTTATGTTTAAATTTTTTTTTAGTTGTAGATGGACCCAATGCCTTTATTTTTTTTTTATTTTTATTTTTTGTAGTTGTAGATGGACAGCATGCCTTTATTTTATTTGTTTCTTTTTATATGGTGCTGAGGATCGAACCCAGGACCTCGCTTATGCTAGGTGAGCACTCTAATGCTGAGCCACAACCCCAGCCCCACCACAATACCTTTATTTTATTATTTTATTTATTTATGTGGTGCTGAGGATCGAACCCAGTGCCCCACGCGTGCAAGGCAAGCACACTACCACTGAGCCACAATCCCAATCCCTCCATATATGTTTGATATGTCAAAAAACATTCTACTGAGCCTGGTGTGGTGGCACACGCTTGTAATCCCAGCGGCTCGGGATGCTGAGGCAGGGTGATCGGGAGTTCAAAGCCAGCCTTAACAACAGTGAGGCACTAAAGCAACTCAGAGAGACCATGTCTTTAAATAACAAAGTACATGGAGGCTAGGGTTGTGGCTCAGTGGCAGAACGCTTGCCTCACATGCGTGAGGCACTGGGTTCGATCCTCATCAGCACCACATAAAAAGTAAGTAAATATAATAAAAATATTTTTAAAAACAAACAAACAAACAAATAAATAAATAACAAAATACAAAATAGGGCTGGGGATGTGGCTCAGTGGTTGAGAGCCTGTGAGTTCAATCCCTAGTACCCCAAAACAAAAACAAAACGAACAAAAAATAAAAAGCATTCTACCGTCATGTATAACTAAAAAGAACAAATTCACAATTTTTTTAAATGAAAAAAAAATCGCATAAAACCCACCAACACCTGCCAAAAAACCCCCCACAAAACACAAAAAGACAAAAGCTATCAGTTGGGCTGGAGATGTAGCGCAATACGTAAAGAGCTTATCTAGTATGTTGCTAAGGCCCTGGATTCCATCCTCAGGACCGGAAAAAAAAAATCTAAACCAAATCAAACAAACAAGCAAATTAGAAATAAAACCCGAAATTTATTGGTCATGTTCCATTATGCCTAAAGGAGATGCGCTGGGTGAACTGAAGAGGGCGTATTAGGGTCACCTTCCCACTTCGCCGTCGCTGCGGACCCCGCCCCCAGCCCCTTGGGAAGCTCAGCCCTGGTGGCCCAGCCTCGCCGTAGGTCGAGGTTGCAGGCGCTCCTTTGTTTCGGATGCGCACGGTCTCTTAATTCTCGACTAGGTTGAATGGTCACCGACCCAACAATTCAGCACCGGAAGAACGATCTTATTTAAAACACGGAGGCACAAAAGACGCACCGGATCACCCAACAGGAAGGGCAGAGCCTCATTGCCTGGGGCGTGGGTGACTTCAACCTCGTAATCTAACCACCGTGTGACTGCCTCAATATTTGGCGGTCCCTGCAGTTTTGGAGAGCGCTACCGCCTGAGCAGGCTCAGGAGGCATCTGGAGCAGCGGAGCAAGTGACATTCTCCTAATCCATCCTATCACTGAGAATTTTAAAGTGTTCAACACTAAAGCAGCTGCAAACACTGAGGAGGAAAACTACAAATATCCAGATAACCACACAAAATCACCGGTGCTCCCACCATCGACCTGTGTAACATTTTGGAAATATGTATCTTTACACCCACCCACACACACAAATTTTTCTGTGTATGTTTGTTCTTGTACATTTCAGAAAAAGTGAACCATACTGTGTTGTTCTGTTCATTATTTTTTTTCTTTCAATGAAGATCATAAACATCTTCCCAGTCAAAAATATACTTCATCAGCACTTCTGATGTCTGAGTAATTTATTATACAGATCAGTTTTTCTCAACTTTTCTTTTTCATGTTTGCCACCCAAAGAATCTTTTTAGATATTTTCCCATTTTTTTCTCCCCTTGTAATTGTTTTCCAATGTTTCTCTCTCTCTCTCTCTCTCTCTCTTTTTCTTTCTTTCTGCTGGGAATGGAAACAGGGCCTTGTGCATGTCAGGCAGACACTCTACCCCTGAGTCACATTCCCAGCCCTCACCATGTAAACTTTTAATAGCAAAGATATAGGGTTTACAGTCATCCCTCCTTTGGTTACAGAACCCACCTCCTCTTCCTCCCCAGAACACCAATATCTGAGGATGCTCAAGTTTATTTTATTTTATTGTCTGGTACTGGGGATTGAACTGAAGGGTACCTTTTGATCCCCGAGTCACATCCCCAGCCCCCCATTTTTTTTTTTTTTTTTTTTGAGACAGGGTCTCTTTAAGTTCTCAGGGCCTCACTAAGTGCTGAGATTGGCTTTGAACTTGCAATCCTCCTGCCTCAGCATCCTGAATTGCTGGGATTATGGGTGTGCACTATCAAGCCCAGCTCAAGTCCTTCAAGTCCTATATCCCTGGGCGCTGGGGATATAGCTCAGTTAATAGAGTGCTTTCTTTGCATGCACAAGGCCCTGGGTTCCATCCCCAGCACCAAAAAAAAAAAAAAAAAGGTATAGTACCTACTACATACATCCTCTGACATACTTTAATTCAAACCTAGAGTACTTATTAGGATACAATGTAAGTGCCATGCAAATAGTTGCATTATTTAGGGAATAATGATGAAAAAACATCAGCACATGTTCAATGCAGACACAGTTTTTTTTTTTTTTTTCTGGATATTCTTGACCAGGAATTGGCTGAATCCATGGATGAAGAACCTGATGACAGGAAAGGTCCATTGTATTTATGTTTGTGTATATTTCACACACTCCTGGTACTGCCCACCCCCATGTTTTACATGTGTTTTGTCTTAGTTTATTGTTTGTTTTTCAATTCTCTCAGTTGATTCCATGCAGGATTTTAAAAATTATTCTTAAGTAATCCAATTTATCAGTATTTGTCTTTGTGGATATGTCTTTAATTTCATGCTTAGAACTGCTTTCCTCACCTTGAAACTTCATAGGTACATACATTGTGCCTTTAGTTTCCCACACTTTTAAATTGAAATTTCCCTAAGATATTTAAAGTTCAATATGTGATGTGAGATAGAGCTCTGACGTTAGTTTTCCCCAAATGACTAGTTATTTGTATTAACATCAGTTACTGAAAAGTCTTTCCATTCTGATAGGAAATTTTATCTTATCAAATGCTTGAATTCTAAAATACACCTTGGGCTTGCTTCTAGATTTTTCTGTATGTATGTGTGTGTGTATATATATATATATATATATATATATATATATATATATATATATATCTATCTGTGTGTGTGAGTGAGATACACTGAGAATTGAACTCAGGGCATTCATTTACTGAACTATGTCCCCAGCCCTTTTTTAAATTTTTATTTTGAGCCAGAGTCTCAATAAGTTGCTCAGGCTGGCCTTGAACTTTCAATATTCTTGTTTCAGCCTACAGAGTGGCCGGGGTTACAGGTATGTGGCACCTCACCTAGTTGCTTGTTAATTTCATATTCTGCTTTCCCCCCATGTACTATTATATCATAGAATTGCTTTATATTTTTAAAAAAATCTATACAAGGGGCTGGGGTTGTGGCTCAGCGGTAGAGCGCTCGCCTTGCACGTGTGCAGACCTGGGTTCGATCCTCAGCACCACATAAAAATAAATAAATAAAATGAAGGTATTGTGTCCACTACAACTAAAAAAAAGCTATACAATTATTATTTTAATGGCTGTAACATGTCATCACCCACAAAAAAAAAAAAAAAAAAAAAAAAAAAAAAAAAAAAAAAAAA
>NW_025999871.1:1177442-1226536 GCF_001458135.2 Marmota marmota marmota
GTTTCACCAAATCTAAGATGTCATCAACTTTTTTTCAGGGGTAAAGTACTGGGGATTGAACCCAGGGTGCTTTACCTCTGAGCTACATCCCAAGCACTTTTTAGTTTTTATTTTGAGATGAGGTCTTAGTTACTTAGGGTCTTGCTAAATTGCTGAATTTGGTCTTGAACTTTGATCCTCCTGCCTCAGCCTCCCAAACTGCTGGGATTACAGATGGGCACCATCATGCCTAGCAGATGTCATCAATTTTAAACTCACTATTATTTTATGTTGCACTAAGAAGAAATTCTGCCATTAGTTTTTTTTTTTTTAGATTTTTTTTTCACAAAACCTTTATTATATTTATTTATTTTTATGTGGTGCTGAGGATTTGAACCCAGGGCTTCACATACCAAAAGCACTCTACCACTGAGCTATAGCCCCAGCCCTGCCATTAGTTTTAAGACATATTCTTATTTTAGCCAGGTGTGGTGTCACATGCTTGTAATCCCAGCAGTTTGGGAGGCTGAGGCAGGAGGATCACAAGTTGAAGGTCAGCCTCAGCAATTTAGTGAAGCCCTAAGTGACTTAGTAAGACCCTGTCTCAAAATAAAGACTCAAAAGAGCTGTGGATGTGCCTTAGTGTTTAAGCACCCCTGGGTTCTATCTCTGGTACAAAAAAAAAATCTTTTTTGAAGAGGTTAAACTGAAAAAAAAGTGTGTCTTATAACTGATGAAAAATATAACAAAGAAGTGCTTCATTTCTAGATGGAAAGGGCTTCCTAAGCTTAAAGAAAAATCTCAGGGCTGGGGATGTAGCTCAGTGGTAGAACACTTGCCTAGCATGTGTGACGTGCTGGTTCAATCTCCAGCACAGAAGAAAAAACAACAGACAAATATCAATGGCTTTGCTGTCATCAAAATTAGAAGATTTTGTATGTCTAAACATTAAAAAATTTGGGGAGGCCCTAAGAACTTAAAGGCCCTAGAGAACTTAGTGAAACCCTATCTCAAAAAATAAAAAGCCCCGAGGATGTGGTTCAGTGGTAAAGCACCCTTGGGTTCAATCCCCAGTACAAAAAAAAAGCAACGTAAAATAATAACAGCAATTAAAAGTTAAACAGACTAAGAAAGGGCTGGGATTGTGGCTCAGTGGTAGAGCACTTGCCTGGCATGTGTGAGGCACTAGGTTCGATTCTCAGCACCACAAATAAATAAATAAATAAAATAAAGGGCTGTTGACAGCTAAAATATATGTATATATTAAAAAAAAAAAAACAGGGCTGGGGTGTGGCTCAGCAGTAGAATACTCACCTAGCATGTGTGAGGCCCTGGGTTCGATCCTCAACATCACATAAAAAAATAAAGATATTAAAAAAATGAAATGATGACTTCTGAACTAAGCATTCAGTTAAAAAAAAGACAGAAAAACTGGGGCATTAATAATCTTAATAAAGAGCTCTTTGTAGCATGAGAAGCAATATCAAAAGATTGCTAAGAAGAAGTCAAACTTTATATGAGAAACCGTTTTTTAAAATGTCAATTTATGTAAGAGAAAATTGGCTGTATCTATGACATTTATGTATGATTACTCACTAGTAATCGAACATATGCAAATAGAAGGTTTTTCTTTGTATTAAATTAGCAAAGATTAGAGGAAAAATTTCAGTGTCTGCTAAAAGGGGGTTGCAGAACTCTCACATATCACAGAAAAGATTGTAAAGTGCTATAACTTTTTATTAGTAGTAAAAATACTCAGAGTCTTCCATTGAATAATTTCACTTTTAGAAGTCTATTCTATGGAAATTATCTTATCTTTCTATGATGATTATACATTTACTCTTTTTAAAAATATTTAGTTGTTGATGGACCTTAATTTTATTTATTTATATGTGGTGCTGAGAATCGAACCCAGTGCCTCACACATGCTAGGCAAGCGCTCTACCACTGAGCTACAACCCCGGCCCACCAATATTCTTTTTTTTTTTAATTTATTTTTTATTTTTTAGTTGTAGATGAACACAATACCTTTATTTTATTTTTATGTGGTGCTGATCGAACCTAGTGGTCCACACATATGAGGTGAGTGCTCTACCACTGAGCTACAGTCTCAGCCCCACATTTACTGTTTTATAAAGAATATTTTTAGTTGTAGATGGACATAATACCTTTATTTTATTTATTTTAATGTGGTTCTGAGGATTGAACCCAGGACCTCATATGTGCAAGGCAAGTGTGCTACCACTAGAGCCACAAAACTTGCCCTATTTAATCTTATTATGGAATAAAATTCCAGAAAACTTTAGAAAAATTTTAGGAAAAATAAACATCTTAGGACTATGGCTATGTTGTTAAAAGGGAAAAAAGATTGTTTTCTCCTTTAGAGAGAGTCTCTTCCCTTTATTGCGCATGCTGGTCTGGAACTCCTGGGCTCAAGCAATCTTCCTTTCTCAGCCTCTGCAGCATTTGGTACACCATGCCAGGTGAAAATGATTTTTTTTCCTTTTTTTTTTTTGGTATTGGGGATTGAACCCGCTGGGGTACTTTACCAGTGAGCTACATCCACAGCTCTTTTTTTTTTTTTTTTTTTTTAAGGATGAGGGAGAGAGAGAGAGAGGAGGGAGGGGGAGGGGGAGAGAGAGAGAGAGAGAGAGAGAGAGAGAGAGAGAGAGAGAGATGTACTCTTCAGGTACAAAACATATACNGAGAGAGAGAGAGAGAGAGAGAGAGAATTCTTTAATATTTATTTTTCAGTTTTTGGCGGACACAACATCTTTGTTTGTATGTGGTGCTGAGGATAGAATCCGGGCCGCACGCAATGCCAGGCGAGCGGGCTAACGCTTGAGCCACATCCCCAGTCCCCACATCTCTTTTTTAAAAAATTTTTGAGACAGGATATCACTAAATTGCTGGGGCTGGTCTTGTCTCAGATTTGTGATCCTCCTACTTCACCCTCCTGTCACTGGGATTTCAAACATGCACCATGCACATGGCATGATGGCATTAAAAAAAAAATGCACTACCAAGGGGATTAGGGTTTTCCCCTCATCTAATCAGAAAACAGTTTTCTTAGGTAATCTGATAAAAACCAAAGCACTCAAATGCTGTAACCTACTAAGAAGTGTAGGAGCTGGGTGTGGTGGTGCACACCTGTAATACCAGCAGCTGGGGAGGCTGAGGCAGGGGGATTGCAAGTTCAAAGCCAGCCTCTCAAACTTAGCGAGACCTTAAGTAACTCTTTGACATCTTGTCTCTAAATAAAATACACACACAAAAAAAGGGCTGGGGGGATGTGGCTCAGTGGTTGAGTGCCCCTGGATTCACTCCTATCTATCTATCTATCTATCTATCTATCTATCTTCTATAAATAAATGAGGAGGAGGAGAAAGGTGTATGTGAAATCCTGGAAGGAGAAAAAGTGTTCTTGCTTTGAATGTCCGGGGATATACCTCCTGGCTGGAAGACCTGGGAGTCTGGCATCTTGATGACCTCAGCAAAAATGTCTTCTGCTTCTAGTGCTTTTTGCAGTTTAGTGTATGCACCTTCATTCCTCCTGCCTGTTCCATTTATCTTTCACACCCAGTAACTTCGTGTTACAAACAGTTCTATGGTTCCCCTGCTGAAGTCCTGGGATAGCTTCTTGTGCATATGGATTCTTGTTAAAGACTTATATGGCGCTCTGCCTCTATGTTTGGACTCCTATTTTTTTTTTTTTTTTGGTCAAGGAGATTGAACTCAGGGGCACTTAACCACTGAGCTACATTCCCCAGCCCTATTTTATATTTAATTTAGAGACAGGGTCTCACTGAGTTGCTCAGCCTCGCCTTTGCTGAGGTTTGCTTTGAACTCGTGATCCTCCTGTCTCAGCCTCCCGAGAGGCTGGGATTACAGGCGTGTGCCACCGCGCACAGTCTTTTTGATCTTTGTTTTTGGTACTGCAGACTGAACCCAGGGGCACTTTACCACTGAGCTACATCCACAGCCCAAATTGCTGAGGCTGACATCGAACTTTCGGTCCTCTACCTTGAACTGGTGATCCTCCCGTCATGGCCACCATGCCCTGCATTCCTATCTGTCCTTTGATGAGTTCTTTTGTCTTACTAAAACAGTTCCGGACTTGGCCTTCACACCTTTACATTCCCGAGGGAAACACTTTTTGCATCCCTCTTCCCAGGGTGACCCGAGGGTCACTAACTGTGGAACTTCTGCAGCACTGTCCAACACTGACTTATTGTTAGTTTGTTGCTTGCGTCTACCAGGGCTGGGGGGCGGCAGACAGCCGGATCAGACTCTGGGGAGGCTTGGGAAGGTAGGGGCATCATATTAGTTTTCGGTGGTCCTGATGGAAATCACAAACTCTTCTGATCTCGCGCCACATGGGCACAGCGGGTGACCCTGAGGCCTCTTCGTGAACTGTGTCTCTACCTTGGAAATGGAATCAGTCTTGGAAAGAGTAAATGGTAACTGTCTCCCCAGCAGCGTCCAGACACACCTTCAAGCTCATCCTGGGTTCACGAGGCGAGGCAGGACGTGGCACTGGGTGATCCCATCTCGTGAGAGGGCCCCGTGGCTTTCAGGCCCCACCAACCCTGGGGCAGAGCGGGGGTGGGGAGGTCGTCCGGTGTAAATTCGTTAAGCAAAAGCGGGGTATTGGCTTTGGCATGGGCACAAGGATGCTGTGGAGGCTGCGGCCTTAGGCCCTAGGCTGCAGGTAAGGGGAAGTAGTACACACGCTTTGGACTTGCCACAAGTTGGGGGTGGCTTTGGGGACAAGAAGTCTGCAGCAGGGTAGCTAAGGCTGGCTCTAGAGAAGAAAAGGGGACAGGTAGCGTGGGGAAAAGGAAGTCCGCGCCTGTCTTTTCAGGTTGGCCAGGAGCGCGGATAAAACCAAGGGGAATAGGAGGACAGCTATCTCGCGACAAGCCTGAGCTTGGGACTACCATACAGTCCCCATAGGGAACTGATTGACGCCATTCCCCTCCCCCACTCTGGCGGGTAGGACTAGAGAACGGTTCGAAGAAAAACGCATGCGCAGGAAACTAAGTTATAAACCGCTGAGGCTCCAAGTTCAATATCTGTGGGAAGACGCAGGCGCATAAAAAGCCCGGCACCTTTACGAAGCCCGAGGCTGAGCCAAAAACGCATGCGCAAAATCGTCTGCCGAAGGTGGGCCCACTGTATATATTACGCATGCGCCTAGTTGCTGTGTGATGCAAGGGGCGGTGCAGGGAGCTGGTTGCGCGTGCGCAGAACTTGTTCAAAGGGCCTTATTTAGGTTGCGCAGGCGCCCGCTGGCCATTTCTTCTTAGCCACGCCGAAGTCGTGTGTGTAGGTGAGTCTCCGCGGATCCTTGTTTGCCGCCCAGCGACACCCAAGTATGCTCTTTTTTGCGGGGATTGCTTGACTCCTAAGGCTCTGGTAGAGCCTGGGGGCCTTTGGCAAGCTGTGAAGTGCCGCTAAGTGCCGCGGAAATTTCGCTGAGCCTTGGCAGCGCCGCCGAGGCCTGCAGGCCGCGACGACTCTATTGTGTGAGATGTCGGAGGAGGCGGAGCGGAAGCGGCCGCCGCCATTTCCTTGCCTTCACGCTGGCTCTAGGCCGGGGTCCCTTCGGCTTGGAGTTTGGGCACTTTGTTCCCCAAACAGCTTCGGGGTTCGGATCCTTGGCCGATGGTGTGGGGTATTGGAGTGGGTTAAGGTATCTGCACGGGTGGAGCTCCTGACGCCTCTCTGGTTTCCGTGCGGCGCTCCGACGGTGGAGGGTCATTTGGTTAACGTTCTTAGGTTTTATCCTCATAACCCGCCTTACAGTCTATTTCGACGCCAGGATCCTCAAAGAGACGATGATGTTGGGCACCGAAGGCGGAGAAGGATTCGTGGTTAAGGTCCGGGGCTTGCCCTGGTCTTGCTCGGCCGATGAAGTGCAACGTTTTTTTTCCGGTGAGTTTGAAACAGGAGGCGGGAGTTGTCAGCCCCACTGTCGGGAGGGCTGGCGAGCGGGCCGGCTTGCGGCTGGGGCTGAGCTGGGCTGGGCTGGGCTGGTCCGGGGCGGGGCGGGGCGAGTGGGCCTTGCGGGTGGCGCCCCCTGGCGGGGCGCGGGCGGTAGCGGTTGCCTCTGTGCTGCTCGCGCCCAGCGGGCCGCTGTTACGCAATGGAAATTGTGAAAGCTCCACCCGTTCTCTTCGCCCCCCCTCCCCCGGATGGGGGTGCTGCCCACTGGAGTTTTTCTTTCTTTTTTTCGATCTTAAAACAACTCATCTCTTGTGGATGTCCTTTCTAAAATGTCGATTTGGATAAGTGGGATTTTCCCCCTCAATCTTGAGAAAATAGACTAGTAATAGCTGGGCAAATTATAGTAATTTAAAGTATAATTGTTTTCTGATTTTGGTGGTGTTTGGAAAGGGGTATTTTTGTTTGGAAAAGTTAAAATGGTCACTTTCTAATTTTAGTTTTCCTAATTGAGATTTGGTAAATGAAGAGTTCCTGCTCGTCTACTACTTAAAAAGTTTTTTTTGTAGTTGTAGATGGACAGCATGCCTTTGTTGAATTTTTTATGTGTTGCTAAGGATCCCAGTCCAGTGCATCACACATGCTAGGCAAGCGCTCTGCCACTAAGCTACAACCCCAGTCCACGTCTGCTTCTTTATTTAACTCCCTTTACAGTTGAGGTTTGTGAAGCCCAGGGATGTTTTCTTAGTTGTGTAGTTTTTTTTTTTTTTTTAAACAACTGTATGTAGCTTTTCTGAATAATTTCTCCTGGAATCTTCTTGTTCCTGGTATTAGTAAGAGTAGACTTGAGTTATATTTGGAAGAAGTTTTCAAGTTTTGGAAAAGATTCTTGTAGTATTGACTTACTATCTGAATTTAGCTACAGTAACAGAAAACGACCTGTAAAACAAGAATCAAGTATACTGGAAGCCACTTTTGCAGGGGGCAAAACTGGGTTTGGTTTCAGCTGTGCAACTTGGAGCATTTTAGCTTGGTAACATGATCCCCTTTCAGGTGAGTATTGGGCCTGCATTGGATTTGATTGAGAAACTGTAAACTGTCAGCTGTAAAACTGTCAAATTGGTTGAACCAAAACTCAATCTGATGTGTTCAGAAAATGCTGTAAAGTCCCAAGGTCCAGATGTGATCTTGTTATAAGTTCTAAGAATGATGAGACTTGAGTACCAAATTCTCTAGAGTTTGATTACGAACCTGCTTTGAATATTGGGTTTTCTTGAATTAAGATGTATTTAGGGAATGAGTTTCATGGATGATGAGAGGATGAATGCTTAAATACCGAGAGACATGCTGGGAGTTGGTAATATCTTCATTTAGGCTTCACAAGTAACTTACTTTTTAGTGGTGACATAAATGGGCACTTCCATCTGTATCACCCACAGGTAGTTTAGGTGTAAATTCTGTATTAACGGTTGTTTTCTTTCCAGACTGCAAAATTCAAAATGGGGCTCAAGGTATTCGTTTCATCTACACCAGAGAAGGCAGACCGAGTGGCGAGGCTTTTGTTGAACTTGAATCAGAAGATGAAGTCAAATTGGCCCTGAAAAAAGACAGAGAAACTATGGGACACAGATATGTTGAAGGTTTGATTTATGTTGCCCTAGTAACAGTAAAATGTTAAACACATAGTTCTTACCCTGTTCTGAATTTTAGGTATTTGACCGCATGGAAATGGTCATCTAAGGGAGTTTATGGCAGCTCTTCTTAGTTTATCTAAAGACCCAGGAAATCTGAACTTTGTTCTATCATTTTCCAAAATTGACTAATTCTAAGCACCTCTTTCAGTATTCAAGTCAAACAACGTTGAAATGGATTGGGTGTTGAAGCATACTGGTCCAAATAGTCCTGACACGGCCAATGATGGCTTTGTACGGCTTAGAGGACTCCCCTTTGGATGTAGCAAGGAAGAAATTGTTCAGTTCTTCTCAGGTATGTAGTCCTGTTGCTGAGCAGTGAGTTTGGCTAGCTTCTCGCAACATGATTATTTAATAGACATGATTAATTAAAATTGATTAGATTAGGTACTTAAATAGGTTGTGAGTATATGCTGATGAATTAATGTTTTCTTCCTAGAGACCTTCAAATAACTTAAGCCCATCTTAAAAAGGTGGAAATTAGAAGTACCAAAATGTTAATTTTGCTTATATTTAGTATTGTAGTTCAGAGTAGATCTTTGAGGATTGTCCTCAACAGCTTAACCACCTCCCTTACATTGCTGTTTAGCAAAGTACTTCAAGTTAAAGGTAAGATTCTTTAACATTAGAATGAGTGAGGTTGTTGTAATTTATGAGTTAAGTGTCTTTGTTTCAAGACACTTATTTGGTACATGAGACCAGAAATAATTCTAATGGTCTGATTCTCTATGCAGAAAATTATTATGGAAACATCTTGGTTTAGCCTGTTATAAACTGTTACTGAAAAGTCAAATGTAGTTGAGTACAGGTTGAATGCTTATAGTTTCAGTACCTGAAAAACAGTACAGAAAGCTTTGAAATTGTTCTGGGCCTAAAGTATTTGAATGTTTTTATGCTGAAGAGCTGATAAGATTGCATGTTTAGCAGAATGTTAGTTCATAATGTTTTAAATACTATTAATATTCTTGATATAATAAAATTGGTTTTAAGAGCAAGAAATCCTTTCATGGTTTAGTGTAGGATGTGTTAAAATTTTGACTCAGATATGTATCAAGTCCTAATATTGTCAGAATTTCTGAAATCAAGTCTGTTTTGTTTTATCTAAATTGGTGAGAATTGAATGTATCTGTCAACGTTAAAAATGAACATAATTTCATATCTTCTAGGAAAGTGCTTTAAGCCCTTTTTGTAAGCTTGGGAATGTATCCACGGAAAGGATTTTTCATAGACGGAATTTCCAGAAGTGAATCATACTACTGTTAGAGCATAAGAGTGCATGATTGTGCTGTGTAGATAGTTGTTTGTTGAAAGTTTAGATTGTATGTTTGTCAATTATGTGATTTAAGTAATGTTTCAATTTTTATGAAATGTTTAAATGTGTACTTGTAAAAAAAATTTTTTTGAAGTTCCAATAATTTAAAGCATTGAAATATAAAATGAGGTAAAAGGTGTGTCTTGAATTTAGTAAAACTGTTATTTTAATGCTTGAAAATTATATTAAATTCTTGTATACTTTTCAACATTGCATAGATAAGAGTGTTTTTAATTGTTGAATTCTTAATGCACCTTGTGTGGAGCAGCAGTTTTTTTTTTATACATTCATACTGTACCATGGGGTGTGTTAAGAATTGAGTTATACTTTGTAATAGTGGAACTTCATATTATTGCAATGCATATTTAAAAGAATACTTGTTGAAAACATACCATTCACCTAAAGTTAAAATTCTGGTTTATTTAAAGCTATAAGAAGAATCATTTCTGGGCTTGTGATGTTAATATTGCCCCCCTACTGGGGTTATTTGTCCTTGGGTTGAAGGGTTGGAAATCGTGCCAAATGGGATAACATTGCCGGTGGACTTCCAGGGGAGGAGTACGGGGGAGGCCTTCGTGCAGTTTGCTTCACAGGAAATAGCTGAAAAGGCTCTAAAGAAACACAAGGAAAGAATAGGGCACAGGTGGGGATGGATGGTTGGTTGGATATGTCACTTTTCTTATGGTAAACAATTAAATCCATATTCTCTCTGCTTAACAGGAGGAAATAAATAATCTATTTCCTATTCCCAGTTAATTGATACTTTGCCATGTTCAGACTTTTGCTAGTCAGCACCCTATATTGCTTTTAAATAAATTTGAGGTTTTAAAATTGGCCCTAGTTAATTTGGTCTGCTATGTGATTTTTGTGAGACTCGTATTAACCCCAGTCAATGGAGTTGAGAGACTATGGCTTTAAAAATTAATGCAAACCTGGCTTTAGCTGTAATAACACCCACCTAGTAAATTAATATTACCATAAGAAAATGTGATACTTTCTGATCTTGTTTTTAAAGTTGAAATGCAACAAACTTTTTCTTGCTGTATAAATATTCTGCATATGTATTAATAAGCATAGCTTTCAAGAAATTGTCACAAAAGGTTTTATTCTCTCTGCTTGTGACTATTTTTCATTGAAGCATGCGCTTACCTATGCTGATTCCTACTAAAAGCATAGGCTGGGGTATATATTGGCGAGAGGAAATGTGTAGTGTGGGCTAGATTGTTGGTGGAGGCTGGCCTTTTAGCCCACTTGCTATACATACTGCCAATGGATTTGAGTTGAAATGTGTTGAAAGTTGAGTGGAATTATTTCCCTCCTAAATCATTTATTTATAGTACTCCTCTCTACCCCTAAGGTTGGGCTCTGCCTCAGAGGAGTTTTTTCCCTGTAAATTTTACATTTAAAGTAATATTATTGAGTGAATTTCTGGTCATTGCCTATGCAAATATAAGAAATCTGGCTTTAAATATTAGTCAGTTTCATGGCTATGACTAGATTGTTTTCTTGTATAGCTAAACACCTGTATGAAATGAACTAATGTTTTCTCTCCCCTCCCCATTCCCCTCCCTCTTGAACACTGCTTTAGGTATATCGAAATATTTAAGAGCAGTCGAGCTGAAGTTAGAACTCATTATGATCCACCAAGAAAGCTTATGGCCATGCAGCGGCCAGGTCCCTATGACAGACCTGGGGCTGGCAGAGGGTATAACAGCATTGGCAGAGGAGCTGGCTTTGAGAGGATGAGGCGTGGTGCTTATGGTGGAGGTATGTGGTGATGTGCAAGGTGGGACCAGTTTGTTCCTTGTTTGTCTAGGTATTTTCATTTGATTAATTGTACTTTTTGTCTTTCAGGCTATGGAGGCTATGATGATTATAATGGCTATAATGATGGCTATGGATTTGGGTCAGATAGATTTGGAAGAGGTAAGGTAAGAATTGAATTTCTCAGCTGAGGAGTATTACACTCTTGTCCATCTAGACCTCAATTACTGTTTTTCAGGAATGTCTGATCACAGATATGGGGATGGTGGTTCTACCTTCCAGAGCACAACAGGGCATTGTGTACACATGCGGGGATTACCTTACAGAGCTACTGAGAATGACATTTATAATGTAAGTACAAGATGAATTCACAAGTCAGATATTTAGTATGACAGTAAAACTTGGACCTTATTCTACTTGATGAAAATTGGGTTTACAGTTTAGTTTTTCATAATAGTAGCAAATTGACTTGATTTCTTTGAAATGTCGTTTTAGTTTTTTTCACCACTCAATCCTGTGAGAGTACACATTGAGATTGGTCCTGATGGCAGAGTAACTGGTGAAGCAGATGTTGAGTTTGCTACTCATGAAGATGCTGTGGCAGCTATGTCAAAAGACAAAGCAAATATGCGTAAGTCTGAATTAATCACTTGGGGACACTTAGGTGGTTGTGAACATTTTAAGATAGAGAAATAGAATAGTGGGTTTGGATATGTTGGAAATTTGTGGGTTTTAAAATTAGTTATGACTGAAGGAGATTTGTTATGAACATATCTTGAAGTTTGTTTTTAATTGATAATTTAGATGAATGTTTTATTAAAGACAAGTTTCTACAAACATCAGAGAAGTAGCTAGACTTTTTTTTTTTTTTTTACCAAAAGTGTTTGAAGTTCACAGATCTACTTGTTAAAGAACTTAGTGTTTATCTTGTTTTCTTTCACCAACAAACATTTTCAAACTTTCTTTTCTCTCATTTCAGAACACAGATATGTAGAACTCTTCTTGAATTCTACAGCAGGAGCAAGCGGTGGTGCTTACGGTAGCCAAATGCTAGGAGGCATGGGTTTGTGTAAATATCACTTTAGTGTCCTTTTTTTAAGCTAACCTTGTATACCTTTTCTCTCATTTCAGAACACAGATATGTAGAACTCTTCTTGAATTCTACAGCAGGAGCAAGCGGTGGTGCTTATGGTAGCCAAATGATGGGAGGCATGGGCTTGTGTAAATATCGTTAGTTTTTTTAAAAACCAAAATATCTGTATAAGTCGATTATTGTAAGTTAAGTTAATCTATAATAAGTGTAGCATAATTAATAAGTGTAGCATAATATTTAAGTTTAGTATAATTAAGTTAGCATAACAATTTAAGTTAGGCAAAGAAAGCAGTTTATTACTTTAAATGAATTTTGTAATTACTGTATTAATTACTATGTAAATTTTGAGTTGAATCAACTGCTCAGGATAGATAATTCAAATTACATTTAAGTACTTTGGGGGGAAATGTAGAATGCAGCTAAATTATTAGAGTATGAAGCTTATATCTAAAATAAAATAGTAAAAACAGGATTAAAATAATTAATTTGGGGGCATAATTAGCTGGGGATAATTAGGTATTCAGTGATACCTGTGTATTGACATACTTAAACGTAACAAGCTAAGGGGGAAACCCCACTAAATCCAGTCAAGCAGTTTCATGAGATGTTCACAAAATGCCTCTGCTTAAGGAATCGTGGATTTAGTCCTGCTGATGTGTATGCTGCTGTTAACCATTTGGTTCATAAATATTTGACTAGCTCAATGACGAATAGAAGAGTTAATCTGGTAAATAGACAATAGACAGAAGGAGACAGGGTTAGTAATATAAGATGAAGACTGGAAAATCATAGATATAGAATTACAAGCTCGGTACCACCAGGTACCACATTACATAAGGAACAAAGCTCTAATGTTCTCTTAACTTAACAGCAAACCAGTCCAGTTATGGTGGCCCAGCTAGCCAGCAGCTGAGTGGTGGTTATGGAGGAGGCTATGGAGGCCAGAGCAGCATGAGTGGATATGGTAAGCATGTTTTCTTATATACGTAAAATAAAGTTTAGGTAGGTTTCTTTAGTTGGGAAATTATGCAGGTTTCTTTTTTGTGAGATTGGGTTATTAAATGTATGCTTTTGATCCTAATTGTTCTTAATAGCTTAATTTTCAGAAACAATCATTGGGCGGGGGAAAGGTTCTATGAATTTAATAAATTAGTGATTGCAACTTTGAAATACTATCGAGCCAGAAACCATGCCTTCATTTATTAAAACATTAGAATAGTACACTTTTTCTGTCTTTTGGTTAAATCAATTTTTGATGGAGGGAGATTTTTAAAGTAGAATGGTGGTTGGGTTTAGGACCGTTATTTACTAGTCAGTTAACATAGAGATGGTTTTATTAATTTTTTTTTCAATTGGTCTAAAGAATGGTGATTTTGGTATTATAGTCTTACCCTACAAAATCCTTTTGCAGACCAAGTTTTACAGGAAAACTCCAGTGATTTTCAATCAAACATTGCATAGGTAAATATTTTCTCAAAAAATATAATTTAAATTCCCAATAGCAAATACTGATATGTTGTAATAACACTATTTCTATAGCAGTCAATGGCTCTGACTTAACTCCATGGAGGCTGCCATTTTGGGCACAGTGAGTTGCCTTTAGTCCAACTTTGTCCTCTCACTTCCTGCCCACTATGAATAGGAAAAGCAAGAGACATCCCCTGTGCTCCCTATTCATACATGCCATTCGAAGAACACAATGTGATTGTTATGGTAAATTTTTTTTTTTTAATGCCTTGCTTAGCTTTAAAAAAATGAAGTAATTTTGCAATTTTTGAAAAACACTAGTTTTCCTTTAAACTTAATTTTCCACGTTGATCCTGAAGAATCCATTTAAATGGTAGCACAAGAGTCTGGCAAGTTGGTACTGCAGAGAAAAGGGGTTAATTGAGACTTGTTTGGAGTCGGGATTCCCCTTTCCCAAACATGCTTCTCGCCACTTGGACAGCAGCCATTTGTACTCGTATACATTTTAAATTTTTTCTTGGAATGCATTATTTTATTTGACTGAGTGTCTGACACTACTTCTAACTTGTCAAATTGATCTCTTCGCAGGTAGCCAAGGAGCAATGAACAGCAGCTACTACAATAGTGGAAGCCGTGCATCTGTGGGCGTGAACGGAATGGGAGGGATGTCTAGCATGTCCAGTATGAGTGGTGGATGGGGAATGTAATTGATCCTGATCACTGACTCTTGGTCAACTTTTTTTTAAAGAAAAAACAAAACTTCAGTTTAACAGTTTTTGAAATCCAAGCTTGTGACTTATGCTTACTCTATATGTGGGAATCAGGATTATTTGAAAGATTTAAGGTTCAGTATTTTTGAACACAGCAGTCATCCAGGATGTTAACAGCAAAGTTGAGTAAACTATAACTGTTAAACAATTTTCAGCTTTTCTCAAGTTAGTTATATTGTAGGATGTACTTAAGCAGTAAGCGTATTTAGGTTAAAGCAGTTGAATTATGTTAAATGTTGCTCTTATACCATATTACATTGAACACTGTTTGGATGCATGTTGAAAGACATGCTTTTTGTAAAACTCGATATAGGAGCTGTGTCTACAATTAAAAGTGAAACATTTTGGCATGTTTGTTAATTCTAGTTTCATTTAATAACCTGTAAGGCACGTAAGTTTTAAGCTTTTTTTTTTTTTTAAGTTAATGGGGAATATTTGAGACGCAATACCAATACTTTAGGATTTCGGTCTTGGTGTTTGTATGAAATTCTGAGGCCTTGATTTAAATCTTCATTGTATTGTGATTTCCTTTTAGGTGTATTGCGCTAAGTGAAACTTGTCAAATAAATCTTCCTTTTAAAAACTGCACTTTGTCTTGTCTGTGCTTCAGTGTCATGTGGACTGTTTCTTGGTGCTCTATTCCTGCCTGGGGCGTAGGTCCTCGTATCTGACTGGCAGAGAGGCTCGGCAGTTGAGGCTGTTGTTAGATGTCTTCAGACTTCAATTCCCTTCAGTGCAACTGCAGGTAAACTTGGCTTTGGGGTCCTTGGAAGAGCTGTATGGTTTGGCCTGGCTGCACAGGACCTGATCTGAGCTGCTTATAACTTGTAAGCACTTGCATAAAACAAAGGGGAGCTCACTGCATGGCCTGCATGTCTGGGAGGCCTTCAGGCATGGCTACAAAAAATTCCAGAAGCAAGGGGGTGGCTGGAAGCTGCCCTCCCCGGTCTGATTGCATTTTTTGAATTTTGTATATAGGTTGTCTACTAAAAGGTCATAAGATGGTTTTTGTTCTGGTGAACCCTGGGGCCTCACCCATACAAGGCAAGCACTCTGCCACTGAGCTGCATACCCAGCTCACAGACATTTTTTAGTTGTATATGGACACAATACCTTCATTCTTATGTGGTGTTGAGGATCGAACCCAGTGCCTCACACAAGCTAGGCAAGTATGGTACCCAACACTGAGCTATAACCGCAGATCCTTCACTGTCTGAAATTGCAGTTTTCAGCTTTACATTTTTGCTTAATTCTTAAGTCCATTTGGGAGCAAAACTCCCATTGCCTTGCAAAACAATTAAAATATCATAAAGTGCTTCTTGGTGTGCACATAATTAGCTTTAATTTCATACACTGAAATTCATGTTTTGGTTGCTCAAGTTCAAATGATTTTTTTTTTAATATTTTTCAGTTACAGTTGGACACAACACCTAGACATAAGTTAAGGCAGTTCTTAGAGATACAGACCAAGGAAGCTCTTTGGTAGATGTATAAATAAGGTCCTTGTGGATTGGGAAACATTACTTATTCAAATGGTATTAGAGAATTTAGGTTGCAGTCATGTGGTGTGTGGGCTTATGGCCTTTAAAGCTGTTAAATTATTACCATGCCCATCCTGAAGGTTTTTAAACTTGTTACTGTACAGTGAATAGACTTGAAAAAGTGTTTTGTTCATTTCTTGTTTTCCTTGGCAGCATTGCACATAGAAGACTTACATGGAGGGTTCTGCAGGTGTCGCTTGGTTGCATGCCCTGCTGGGAGGAGGATGCAGTTCCACACTAGTGGATGGAAATGCCTACAATATATCATGTAGTTTTTATCTTAAACAGGCCTAGAGATAATTTTTAGGTCAGGCAGTATTAGGAGTTGACACTATAATGTCATAATTTGCTAAACGTGATGCTGCCCTTGTGATCTTGGTAAGTTAATCTACAACCAAGAACTTTGAGCCTTGAATTCCTTCTGTGGATCCTTTGGGTAACTGCTTGGAATAAGAAACATCTTTATTGAGACACTTGGCCTGGCTAGAGCATGGTGGCACATTTAGTTGAGGAGGATTGCAAGTTTAGGCCAGTCTGGCCTAGGCACTGGGATTTTAAAAATGAGGTTAAGAACCATTATGGCTCTTTTGAGTCCTGTGCTTCATGAATCAGTCCCTCATCTGGAACCTTGCAATGACTACATAATCTTTTTTTTTTTTCTTCAGTATCGGGATTTGAACTGAATACTATGCAATAGCTGTATCACTCTTCTATACCCCCAGCCTTAAGAATCTGCATTTTAAACCAGACATGAGTGTGCATCCCACCCCTGACCCCTGCCCCATCCCTCATCACCTGCATGTTTATACTTCAGAGGCACTACTTGGCTGGCCCTCTTGTTGGGATGAGTGGTGCCAAACCAGGGACTTAGCAGGTTCCAGAGTTCAGATGTATATTTCAATTCTGAGTATGTTATTTTGACCACCGAGACAACTAAGTGTTTGTATCCTTTAGACCTGTGTCCATTGTCAAGGTTGGGTGAAATATCAGACATATTAGTGGGAATTTTCATGTGAAATTTTTTTTATTGAATGTTCGGAGCAGTGTTGAAGTAGGAAAGTATTACTTTCCTTCCTTTTCTGTGTGTGCAGATGAGACCTAATGCTCAGAAGTGAAGTGACTTGCCTAAAGCTCCCTGAAAGTTCAATTTGGGTGCACTGAAAATAAACGTACAGATAGATGGTACCAGAACAGTTTGGGGATGTAAACTTTTCCTGAAAATTGGGCCCTGTGTGGGGTTAACAGGTGCTTTGTGTGTGTATATATATATATATATATATGTAGTCTATTGTGATGCCATGTGGTTCTATAATAGGGTTTGAAAACATATAGCTTGGGGTTGGGGTTGTAGCTCAGTGGTTGAGTGCTTGCCTAGTACAGGTGAGTCACTGGGTTTACTCCTTGGCACCACATAAAAAATAAAGGTTAAATTCTTTGTCTTCCAAAGTAGCTTCATATTTCCACAAGCAATTAATTAAAATGCCTTAAAAAAAAAAAGCCTACAGTGTGGAATGAATGTGGCTTTAATGTGGGGCAGATCTAGTTTTGAAGTCTTGCTATGCAGTTCTGTGCTGTGGGGCCCTGGGTAAATCCTGGGGCCTAAACTTCTGACCCTCCCACATTTTTCCATCTGTAAGACAGATGTTGAAGGGAGCAATATGTGGAGTTTGGTTTTGACAGTACTATAGAAGTGTCATAGAGTCAGGACTGATGGAGGCTGTAGGTGAACCTTCTGCAGGAAAAGCCCAAGGAAAGACAGCCAGTGTTGGGTTCTACTATGGCAGGTCTGGTACAGCTAATATCAAGCTAAGGAACTGTGGGAAGTGAAAGCATGGGGTTTTAGAAAAGCAAGGTGTCAGTCTAGAAGGTTGGAAGCCTAAGACCTAGATTGGACTGACTTGTCTGATGTCTGGGCATTGCATTACCTCAGGTGGGGCTCCAGAGAAGAACAGTCCAAAAACAGTACCTGCCCTAGCATTTTTTTGGTGGGGGTGGGGGCAGGGGGGTTAGTGAGGCTGGAACCCAGCAGTTCTCTACCACTGAGCTACATTCCAGGTCTTTTTTTGGGGTGGTAATGGTGGGGTACTGGGGATTAAACCTCAGGGGCATTCTACCACTGAGCCACATCCCCAGCCCTATTTTGTATTTGATTTAGAGATAGTGAGGCCTTAAGCAACTCAGTGCTGAGGCTGGCTTTGAACTTGTGATCCTCCTGCCTCAGCCTCCCAAGCCACTGGGATTACAGGCATGCGCTACTACTGCATGCGGCCCCCAGTCCTTTGAAAATAAATGCCTCAACCTCAACTCCTGCCCAAATCTTTGAGGAAGGGTTCCATTAGCTTTCTAAAGCTGGCCTTGAATTTGTTGTCCTGCCATTCGTTGGAATTGCTGTATTATAGGAGTGGGCCACTAGGCACAGTGTACTCACTGCTTTTTTGGGGGTGTGTGTGTGGGGGATACATTTTAGAGACAGGGTCTCACTGAGTTTTTGAGCCCCTTGCTTTTTTTTTTTTTTTTTTGCTGAGGCTGGCTTTGAACTTGTGATCCTCCTATGTTGGCCTCCTGAGCCGCTGGGGATTATGTACCACCACGCCTGGCTTTCACACTGTTTATGAAATTAAAAACAATGTGTGGCAGGTACTTTTTCCACAGGTTCTTCTATCTATCATTTATCCACTCCCATAAATAGATGGTCCTGACTTAAGATGGTTCAACTTGGGTCATTTTTCAACTTTCACTGGTGTTGAAGTATCCCAAAACTAGAGTTTTCCAATAAATCACATGCTTTATATAAAACAGGCTTTGTGTTAGATGAGTGCTCAACTGTAAGCGCATATTGCAGGCAGGCTATGATGTTTGACAGGTTAGGTATAGTATTTTGACTTATCTGGACATAGCCCCATTGTAAATTAAGCAGCACCTCTATAAATAAATGAATGACTTGAGCTTTGATAACAAGCTTAAGGCCATAGCCTCAACTTGTGCAATGCCCACTCAAAAGCATCTTCACCTAAAACCTTGCTCTCCTGGCTATGGACCTCATGGCTCAGAACCCTAAGAGCAAGCTGGAGGGCAGGGTGCCCCAGGTTTCTGTGCAGTTGACACAAACTTGCTTTTTGTACACACCAGGGAAAAATAAATGACTTTATTGCATGGCCAACAAGAGGTATTCACAAGGGCATGGAAGAGCAAATCTCTAAAGCAGACAAAGCATAAGGATAGATGCTTTGTGCTATAAAGCATTGCACAAATAAAAAATTTTGGGGAGGAGAAAAACTGATTGCATATTAGAGTACAACTGCTATAAAAAAGGATAAATTTGAGAAGTGAAAAATGACAGCGAAATCATGTTTACATATGGACCAAAGTCAGTGATGGAACAAAGCAGATGGAAGAGTTTCAGTCCAGCAGTTAGTTGCAGTTAGTTCATACTAGGTGCTCAACAGCCACTTGGCACACTGTCTTCTGGAGCAACAGCCACCAAGTGGAGATCTCATTCTCTGATTCTCTTGGGAAACTTCCCCAGCCTCTGGTGTTCCCTGGAGACCCAGAGTTTGGCACTGTACCTGAGGCTGCCCTCCATGCTGAGGCTCTTGAAGGTGGCTGGCCAGGCCTCAGGAGGCAGTGGATGAGCAGCGCTGCAGCAGCAATGTGTGGCAGTTGTCACACACTCGAACTGGCTTTGGGTAGGAGGGCAGGGCCAACTCGTTGCTGGAACAGGTGTTGCAGAATATGTGCCCACAGTTCCGGCAGTGGTGCTAGAGGACAGGAAAAAGGTAGTCACAGACCCCTAGGGAGATGTGATCTGCATACCCACCCTAATACATTGAGGTCCCTCCCCACAGTGACACTGTCTAGCAATCCCAGTGTTATGGAGATCCTGGTTCATTCTCTGATTGCTGCATTCCAGAGTGGTGACCCAGTGTTTTTAGCCAGCCTTCCTGGGGCATGAGGGAGTCACTCACTTTATAAAATTGTTGCCATGAACCTCTTAGGTGCTTGGGCTCCTTGAGTATGTGACAGACACCAGGTGGGCAGAGTGGGCATCCTCTGCTCTTCCTGGCTCTACAGACTTGTTAGACTAGACCCAGATCTTGAACCAAACCACTCACCTGGGGCCAGTCAGGCCTGCACTGTAGACAGACATGATCGAAAAGGCAGCCTCAAGAAGGGTGTCTCCAGCTCTGAACCTACTGTCCGGCACTGGCAAGGACTCTGGCTTTTCCTTTCCCAAAGGATATTAATAGGAGCAGATGTGGACATGGAACCCAAAAGTGTGTGGACGGGGTTGGTAGTGGCAGCGGGACAGGACTTGCCCTTAAATTCCCAGTGTTGCTTTGTTTGCTTTTCCATACTCAGCTTGTTTTGCTGAGGCTGCTCAAGACCCCTTGTATCCTGGACCAAAGGAGGAGGGCCTAGGAGTCTAACTAGATCCTGGAGGTGGCTATGCAAACAGGCAGATTTACCTGGGGCAAGTGCCCTGACTGGGGCCCCAGTGAGTTTTTGGTGACTTCCCGTGGATTCTGTTTTTGCCTAAATTGGCCAGACTTTGGTCCTGTTGCACACAGAAAATTTGCAATGGTGTACTTCCCTACAGCAGCTGTGTCATGAAAAGGACTGGTGATGAGGGGCCTGTACTGGCCAGGGTCCCCAAAAGTGGGGGGAGCCAGGCTGGACCGTCAGTTACATAGATACGTTGGGGGGAGAATTGCCCATTTGCAGACCAATGAGTGTGATCACATTCTAACATCCGGTTTGACAAGGAACTAGAGCAAGGGGAATCTCAGTGGGTGACAACTCACCCCTACATACCTTTCTCCGGGAAATGGAGAACTCTTTTTCACACTGCTTACAGTGTGTTGCTTCGTCATCTTTCAGCCAAGTATGACCCTGAGGAGAAAGAAAACCTTGGAATTCCATTTTATGTCTTGGCCTCTGATGGGAGAGAAATTACCTGTGTTTGGCTGCATCCACTGTCTCCCTAATCACATCTGGTTTCCCTGTGAGGCATTGCTGCTTTCCTGCCAGATGTGGCCTCATACAAGCTGTAATGTAGGGAACTGCTATGACTGCAGTTGTCATTCATGTGTTCCAGATGGTGCCTGCCCTCTCAGCCTTCTGGTCTGCCTCCCACTGGGCCTTAAAAGATTCTCTAGCATCCTGTTACTTTGAGCCTCTCCCTTGCCCTTTCAATAAATCCCTTTGGCTGACATCACCAGAGTCAGTTTCTGGTGCTTGCTTCTCTTAAGCCATGCCTGAGACACTATCCAGAGTAACTACCTGAACTAACAGAAGGAAGACGGGTAATATCTGAGTGGGACCAGGACAACTGGTGACATGGGTCCCTGGGGAGATGTGCAGCATGTCCTCATGAATGCCCAACCCCCACCCACAGCCCTGGGAAGCAGCTTAGCTCAGTTGTAGAGGAGGCATCTGGGGCTTTGAAAGATGAATTTTGGAAGACTTTCTCTGGGAAAATAGGACATGTCTTTTATTCAGCCTTAGGGACTGGGGTCAGAAATGATGCACTTTTCTGGCCCTTTAGTATCTGTTGGACATAACAGCAGGCCCTTGGGGCTACCAAATGTGTGCCCAGGATGCATCCCACCTCAAAAGAGCTCAAAGTAGTTCCAGGGTCCTGTTCTATGATTTTATTCTCCCTCTAAACAGTTAAGCTGTCACTGCTGTACACTTCTACATATGGTGGGGGATATAAAGGCAGGTGTCTTATAAAAATTACAGCCAAGGAATTTTCAGTTTGTAAGGGAGGGTTGATTTTGTTTTGTTCCCTTGTGCTGGGGATGGAACTCAAGGCTTCATACACATTGAGTGTTGTACCACTAAGCCACATCCCCAGCCCTGGGGACAAAGTAAACTTATGTTACATAGAAGTTCATACTGCTGTTAGTTGCTGTGACAGTTTTTGCTTCTCACCTACTATTGTACATGGAAGTTAGATACAGCAATGTTGAGAGTCTCTGTTCTGGACACACAAAGGGTGACAGATGGAGGAGGACTGCTTTGGCACTGCTGCCAAAGCAGAATGGAGTCAGAAAAGCTCCTGCAAACAGGGGGGCTGCCCTGCTTTGAATAGCCTGTGTTGGAGGCCACGCTGCAGAGCTGCCTGCCCTGGGAGTGATGGCAAGCCTAGAAAGTTTGCCTTTGCTCCCGTTCTCCACAGCTAGCACACACATGGATTCCCTGCTTGTTCCTGTTCTTAAGTGGTATGTCGCATTCTGCCTCCCCCAGAATTATCTAGAATCTTTCAGTTGTCCAGAAACAACTCAGGATTTGGTTTAAAGTTCCTGGAAGTGACATGGTGCTCTGCAATGGGGCCTATATCATGATCTCTGGTTCTTAATCTGGGGGGGAAAATTCCAGCTTTCTTCCTTCCACATTTTCCTTCCTCTGGGGTACCTGTCATCTAGGCCTATTTTAAAGGTACAGCTGATGGCACAGGAACTGCAATCAGAAGATCTAGGTTCCAGCTCACACTTGTCCACTTGTCAGTCATTGCCACTGTCAAGTGACATGAAACTCTTGTCTTCACCTCCACTGCCTCAACCACGTTCTCATCCGATTGGGGAACACATAAATGCACATACTCATGGCAATGAGTAGTGATTCTTATGCTAATAACATAATCTAATACCTTAAGTGCCTTATTTACTTCTTTTATGTCTTCCATCTTCAGCTTGGACCTGGAGGGCAAAAAAGAGATAATTTTGTAGCAATGAGAGGTTCTAGAATTTTAACAAAACTAACTGCAGTGACTGTGGGCTCTGTGAAAACACTAGGACTAAGAAGTGTCATCCCAGACACTTCATCACACTGGCTTATGTGTAAATAAAATGAAACACTCTTTTGAGGCTGAGCTTGGAATCAAATCTGGGCCAAGAATAGACTATAGCCTGCAAGGATTTGAAAAGATTTTAAAGTGGTTCCAATCATTTAAAAATTGATAATGATCTCATAGAAGCCCAGGTTTCTGGCTTCTTTGGATCTGTGACGTGCTTGCAGTAGGGAAAGGCTTGGTTTATCTCAATTCTCCCTGGCCAGTATTCCAAGAGGCAGGCTCAACAGGCATGGTCTTGTTTGTTTTGGAACTGAGGATTTAATTCAAGGGCACTTAACCATTGAGCTATACCTCTGGCCTCTTTTTTTTTAAATTTTGAGACAGGAGGGCTGGGGAGATAGCTTGGTTGGTAGATTGCTTGTCCAACATTAACAAGGCCCTGGATTCAATCCCCAGCACCCCCCACCCCCAACACACACCAAAAAAAAAAAAAAAAATTGAGACAGGGTCTCCAAGTTGTCCAGGCCAGCCTTGAACTTGCAGTCCTCCTACTTTGGCCTCCCAAGTTGCTGGAATTACAGGCTTGTAAATGACCACACTTGGCTGGTCATTTGTTCTTGCTTCATTCATTCTCCACTCTGTTGTTAGGAATAATTATTTAGTTGTTCACATAAGAGACAGGACTGAACATGGTCTAAATTGGCAGAACTAAATCAAATAAAATCAAACTATGCATTTGCAGTTTGGGGGAAGTCTGAGCCTTTCTTAAAAGCTGAGATCAATCAAAATTGACATTAGATTAGGGGCTGGGATGTGGCTCAAGCGGTAGCACGCTCTCCTGGCATGCGTGCGGCCTGGGTTCGATCCTCAGCACCACGTACAAAGATGTTGTCCACCGAAAACTAAAAATAAATATTAAAATTTTCTCTCTCTCTCCTAAAAAATAAATAAATAAATAAATAAATTGACATTAGATTAGACTGTCAAAATGGCAGGTCTCTGGGGGAAACAGGCCAGATTGCTAAATGAGGGATTAGAAAATAGCATCAGGCATTCACTACTGATCCTGCAGACAGCTCCTTCCCTCCCCTATTCAGTTGCAGAAATAGGCCAGCATGCTGACAGGATCAGAGACTGAGACCGTCCAGATGGACAGGCTTTGGCAAATTAGGTCATGATGGCAGTCTGAACACACAAGAATTCTGGAAAACACAACTCAGGAAGCACCCAAATGTCGCCAAGATACAGGAACTTTCTTAGCTGGTAAAGGGGTCTGAGAACAGGTTTTTCCTCTTCTGGCACCTGGTACTGGCTTGCAGGAGGGAGAAAGAACAAGGGGAGACAGCATGAAAGCAACTCCTGAGATGGTCCTGTCTGGGTTGCACGTGCCTGACCTTGCAAAAGCTACAGAACTCAGCTGTGAGCAGCATGGTGACTGGGACATTTCCAAGATCAAAGGCCACTGACATTTTTGAGGTCTCTGGCTCATTAGAAGGGTAAATTCTAGCTGTGCCTTGAGTTTGTCCAGTGTGAGAGGACAGGTAGGAGGAAGCATGGTGCATGCTCCTGGCTGCAAACCCAAGTGGCCTGCTCTGGCCATCCCCAAGTTCCAAGTCTGCTTCTGGTGAGTGTTCCTGAGGTGCCTGAAGAACTGGCCTGTGACTGGAAAACAAGGAAAGACATTTGGCTCTGCCATTTCTCAAGGAACTGCCCCCAGTGGGGCAGAGGCCAGAGCAAGATGATTACCCAGCCAGCTGAGAGCATTGCAGGACACTCAGCCCCAGAAGATGGCAGGGATGAGGGTAGGAGGGGGCTAAGCAGCAGCCCTAAGCTTGTCTAAGCCCACACTCACAGTCGGTGGGTGAGGATGGAGAATAGGCAGCATCTTCATCTGCATGTAGGAATATACAGAATATGTTCCCACCAGACCTGTCTTTTATTTTTATTTTTTACTACACTGGTGAATAAAACCAAGGGCACTCTACTACTAAGTTACATTCCTGTCCTCTTGTATTTTTTAAATTTTGAGATGAGGTCTTGCTAAGTTGCTGAAGCTAGCCTTGAACTTGTAATCCTGTTTTGGCCCCCTGAGCAGCTGGGAATACAAGTGTGTGCCACCATGCCTCTTATTTTTCTTAAAAAATGGAAGACCTTTGCTGGGCACATGCCTGTAATCCCAATGGCTTGGGAGGCTGAGATAGGAGGATTGCGAGTTCAAAGACAGCCTCAGCAATGGTGAGGCGCTAAGCAACCAGTAAGACTTTTTGTCTCTAAATAAAATACAAAATAGGGCTGGGAATGTGGCTCAGTTGTTGAGTGCCCCTGAGTTCAATCCCTGGTACCAAAAAAAAGAAAAAAAAGACCTTTGACCTTTCTATACTGAGAAGAAAAAAATTCCAAGTTTGTACACACCCACATGCAACATGAATGTTTCTAGCTTATTCTAATTTTCGTTCCCATCCATGGACCTGTGATGGCCACATAACACCTCAGCCCAAGCTATGCTGGTTACCAGGCCCCTATCTCTATGGTCATGGCACTTGTGTTAAGTGATAGTCCAAGACTTTGGAGAGCAGAAAGTAAACTCCTCAGGTCTCTGGGAGCTATGCAGAAAGAGGAACTTCCTCTGATAAGTGGTCCCACTGGGTACCATCTTGCCCCTTTGGGGGCTAGACACACCCGTGAGGTATATAATAGGACAGCAGAGGTAGGAGGTAGACTGACTCCTGATTTTTTTTTTTTTAAAGCCAGTTTGAGTTGGATTTCTATCACTTGCAACCAAGACAGACTTAACCCATAAGAAGAAATATCTATCCACTCTTTGAAAATTGAATTATTGTAGAAACGGACAAGGTCTAAAATCTGCAGTGTGACCTATTTCCAGGGCCATGTGTGCAGAGCAATCTATCCAGACTGGGACACTGGGACACTGTGTAACCCTGTCAAGGCTACCAGGGTCTGTGCACCATCAGAACCTGGCAGAAAAGAGCCTCTGGTGGATCCAAGTGTCAACTCCCAGAAAAGGCAGGTGGGCAGGGCTGGCCAGTGTGCTGGCTGCATGGCAGTCTTTCTTAAACCACCTCTGTTCACTCTGGCCTGACTGTAAGTTGACCCAGCATCATCCTTAGGATCTAGATGTTAAGTTTGTGAACATGAGTGTTCTGGTCAAAAGAAAAGAATATTCACAATAAATTAATCAATAGCTGATTAAAATCCCCATAGTTGATATCAGGGCTTGATTCCCTAGAGGCCTGACTTCCTAGGAGGTCACCCTTGAAAGCAGACAGGCCTCCTGAATAGCCCTGCCTCCTCCTAACAACAGGAAATAGGTTTGGGTGAGGTGGGCAGACTGGACTTGTGTGATACTTCTAATGGAGAGGCTACAGCAAGCCTGCTAGACCCAAGCCTGCTAGACCCAGCCCTGCGCACCAGGGGAAGGTGGGGGAATCAGGATTCTTACTGGCTGAGGTGCAGTCCCATTTCCTGGAGGGCTTGTTCTTGCTCATCACAGACCTTCTGTAACTCTACCTTCTCCTCTTGGAGTTCTCGCAGCTCCTAAAATGGATAAGCCAGGTCTGATATAGAATCACATTGTCACTGCACACCACTTAAGATTTAGTAGCCAGATCAACAAGAAGATCAGATTTTTGTTTTTTTTTTTGGGTGCCTGGAGATTGTACCCAGGCTTTTGTGCTAAGTAAGTACTCCACCACTGAGCTACACCAATAGCCCTTTTCACTTTATTTTGAGACAGGGTCTTGCTAAGTTGCCCAGGCTGGCTTTGAACTTGCGATCCCGCTGCCTTGGCCTCTGCAGTAGCTGAAATTACAGATATGTGCCACCACATGTGGCTATATCAGAAAATCTTGCAAGAGCAAAATGTCGTTTGTTGCATTATTGTCATTTAAGACATTAGTGGATTATTTTTCACCCGCTTATTAAGAATGGGAAGCTGAAAAGTGAGTGCTATTGTAGGGGCTCTCAGCTGGGGACAGGGACATGGGACAGAGAATAACCACATTAAAAACAGTTATCCTTACAAGGCAAGTAAGGCTTTGCCTGGGCTTCTATTAAAGACAGACATTTTTATTTGTTTATTTGGTGGTGCTGGGTATTGAACCCAGGACCTTGTGCATGCGAGGCAAGCACTCTACCAACTGAGGTATATCCTCAGTCCAAGACAGATATTTTTTAAAAGCAGCTATTTTAAAAAGTATATAGGTGAGTCTTATACAAAACTATATGAAGGTGCTGGGTGCAGTGGTTATATACCTGTAATGCCAGCAGCTTGAGGCTGAGGTAGAATACCAAGTTTGAGTCCACTTAAGACTGTATGAAAAGCTATGTGAGGGAGGGAAGCTCAATGGAGGACACAGACTGTGATCTGGGACCAGCACACCTGGCAAGGCCAGAATGGAGACACAGGGTTTTCGGGCTGATGGGAACAACAATGAGACTTAGACCAAGCAGTGAGCAGCTTCCGCAGACATGCCCCCCTGTACCTTGGGAACCTACAACCTATCAAGGGCTCAAAGGCATCCTGAGGCTTATTGGTGATGTCAGACACATTGTTTCTTTTGTTGGGGGACGGGTGGAGGAGGTATTTCAAATACAGACCAAAATATTTTGAGGAGGAATAGAGGAATATGTTCTGTGATGCAGCATAACTTTCTAAAGGTCCCTTCTTGTCCTCTACTTCCTCCCTCATCCCCTCTGAGTCCTGCAGAACCTTTCCCTTCTGCAGCAACTTAAGACACTTTCTAACGGCAACCAAGAGAACCTCTTGGCTCTAACTGCATAGCAGTATCTACTACCTCATCAATGCACAAAACCTAGGTCTGGAAGCTGTGTTGGTGACAACGGACTCTTGTGACTGGAAGGTATGGTGAAGGCAGTGCACTTTTTTGGCTCAATCCTGCTTGGGAACCTGTTGTATGACCCCCCCACAACAAGGGAAGACCTCTGCAAGTCACAGTACACCAGGCTGGAACTAACTTTATCCAGAATGGTAGAAACTTCTGGGAAGCTGGCTGACTATATTAGGGAAAACATTTTCAGATTACCTCGTAGTTTCCTGAGAGGTGTCCAATTCTATAACCAGGCAGTGATGCCGTACTAGCACCCCCTCTTCTCTTGCTCACTGAAGCCTCAGGATCCAGGACATATCTTCAAACAAGTTGGGGCCTCCAGAGGACAGAGGTGATACCAGGGAAAATGCATGCCTCAGGTTTTCCCTAGGGCTTATTTTGGGCTCTGGTTCAGTCTGCTTCCTAGAGATGACCTGACTCTGGACAGAGTGGCTGGCCAACCTCTGGGGTGAAAGTATAGACTGGCATATGTTCAAAAATATTGAACTCTCCTACAAATACTCTAGTTTTCTTTCTGCAAATCTGCCACTGGCTCTCCACCAGTAGATGGTGATTGTTCTCAAATGAAATGGACTGCTGGCCTGAAAGGTACCCTGCCAAGTCTCCTGGGCTGTCTTTGCTCATTATTCAAGCCTCTGCTTGTCAGTTTTTCTCTTCCCAGATCCTCTGCCTCACTGTGAGGAAACCCTCCTGTTTTATTCTTTTCATAGCACTTAACATTCTCTGAGTTTATTTGGTTGGTGGCTTATTGACTTATGATTTGTCTGTACCTTTTCCTCAGATGCTTTGCTGGGTTGGGAACAGCAAAAACAAACCCTGGAACAGGGCCTGGCTCCCACACAAAGGGCACATGGAGGAGTAGGCAGGAGCACCTCTTTAGCAGAGGAGCATGGGGACTGCTGGATGCTCTTTTTCTCTCAAGGAAATTTCACCTTACCTTCTTTAATCCTTCTACTTGCTGTAGTTCTGTTCGGAGCAGAGAGGAGGTGTCTTTTTCATGCTGTAATTCTCGCTGAAGAGCTTGTCTTTGCTCTTTTTCTGATTTCAACTCTTTCTCTAGACTTGAACTGTTTTCCCAAAACAAAACCAGTTAGTCTCAATGGAGGTTTTTCATAGAAGATTCACAATTCACTCCACAGGGAAGGGAGTACCACCTGAATTTCCACAGGGGCATCTAAGCCCTTCAACAAGGTAGTGAAGTCAGGTTTCCTTTTCCCTAAGGGTCACCTGCACTTCCATAAGGACTAGGAATGCTAGTATTCACACCACACGAGTGAATACTCTTCCTGAGATAGAGACCTGAGGGTCAAGAAAATTCAGTATTTATTCTGCTTATGATAGCCTATAGACAGCCAAGAATATGGGAGGAAGGAAGCAGAAGAAGGTGATCAAGGTCAGAGATGACATTCCACTTAAATCCTGACTCGTCTCTCTCACCAGTTGAGTGGTCCTGGGTGGGGTCCCTGGAATCTGCTTCTAATATCGTTCGTCACATGGGGAAGAGCTATGTCTTTTCTCTCATTATTGTTTTTACACTTAGCATATATGATCTCATCCTAATCCTACATTTGCTGGGTAAACTCTGGGGTAGAACACTATTGGTTCCCAATTCTTCCTGGAGATGAGAAAAAAGATTGGAAGCCACCTTCCCAGTCCTCCCCAGCATGCTTCTGCCTACCATAGCTCTTTCCTACCATTGCTCGTGAAGTTGTGACAGCTGCAGCTGCAAGGCGCTGACCCTCCCGCCGAGCTCCTGCTGCAGCTTGTGGCTCCGCTCCTCTGCCCCCTGTCTTGCCCTTTCAGAATGCTGTAACCTAGAGGCAAGCACACGCATGGACTCCATCTTTGTAAGGAAAGGGTCATCTCAGTTTAAGGTACAATTATCACTGGCTTGAATATTTCCTTTTTTTTTTTTTTTTTTTTAATGAGTCAGTCTTGCTATGTTACCCAGGCTGGTACTGAACTCTTGGGTTAATGCAGTCCTTCGGCCTTCTGAATAGTTTTTTTTTTCTCTCTCTCTCTCTCTCTCTCTCTCTGTGCATGTTAGTGTTACAGAAAATTGAGTTCAGGGCTTCAAGTATGCCAGGCAAGTGCCTTATCACTAAGCTACACCCCCAGCCCAGTGAATTTTTTCTTTTAAACACCCCCAGCCCAGTGAATTTTTTCTTTTAAAACTAACTTACAGTCTAACTGACTTGTGTGTGTATATGTAGAGTCTTAGCACCTGTATAGCAAGACACAGATACTCCACAACCAAGATACACAACAGTTATATCACTCCAAAACCCTAGTTTTGTCCCACTGTAATCACACCCTCTCTCCATCCCAAACTTGTGGCAACCACTCATCTGTTCTGGGACACTATGGCATTACTTTTTTGAGAATGATATAAATGGAATTATACTTTATGGAACTTTTTAAGACTGGTTTCTTTTTCTTGGAACAATATCTTTGAGATCGACAAAATTTTTTGTGTCAGTGATTTATTCCTTTTAATTGCTGAGTTATATTTCATTGTATAATTGTACCAGTTTGTTTATCTACTCATCCAATGAAGGACACTGGGATTGGTTCTAGTTTTTGACAATATGAATAGAGCTGCTGTAAATATTTGTGTAGTGGTTTTTGTATGGATGTAAGTTTCATTTCTCTTTCGAATATGTCTAGGAGCACAATTATTGGGTCATGTGATAAAGATATTAGTTTTTTTTTGTGGGGGGCAGGTACTAGGGATTGAACTCAGGGGTACTCAACCACTGAGCCATATCCCCAGCCTTTTTTTTTTTTTGTATTTTATTTAGAGACAGGTTCACACTGAGTTGCTTAGTGCCTCGCTCTTGGTGAGGCTGGCTTTGAACTTGAGATCCTCCTGCCTTAGCTTCCAGAGCCACTGGGATTACAGCTGTGAGCCACCGTGTGGCACAGATGTTTAGTCTATTTTCCAAAGTGGTTGTGCCACTTTGTGTCCCATTAATTATGTATGAGAATTCCAACTGCTCTGTGTCCTCATCAGCACTTGGTACTGTCATTAAAAAAAAAAAAAAAAATTAGCTGGGTATGGTACTACTTTCTTATAGTCCCAGGTACTCAGGAGGCTGAGGTGGGAGGATCACTTAAGGACATTCTGGACAACATAGTGAGACCTGGTTTCAAAAAAGAAAAAACAAAACAAAACAAAAAAAACTAGCTGTTCTGATAGATATGTGGGATCTCATCATTTTACTGTTCATTTCTCTAATGGCTATTGATACTGAATATCTTTTCATGTACTTATGTTCTGTTCGTATGTCCTCTGGTGAATATCTGTTTAAAACTTTTGCCCATTTTTTTTTTTTTTTTTAGTTGTATTGGACACAATACTTTTATTTTATTTATTTTTATGTGGTTCTGAGAATCGAACCCAGGGCCTTGCATGTGCTAAGTGAACATTCCACCACTGAGCCACAACCCCAGCCCCACTTCTGCCCATTTTTAAATCAGATTGTTTGCTTGAGTTTTTAAGAGTTCTTTATAGATTCTGGATACAAGTTCTTTGTCATATGTGATCTGTAAATTTTCTCCAAATTTACATCTCGCCTTTTTATTCTCCTATGTCTTTCACAGAATGAAAGTTTAAAATTTTGATAGTCTAATTTATCAAGTTTTTCTCCTATGAATTATGCTTTTATGCTACACCTGCAAAAAAGATCTCTTTACCTACCCTAACATTATGAAGATTTTTTATGTTTTATTCTAAAAGTTTTATAGTTTTTAGTTTTACACTGAAATTTATGATCCATTTTCAGTTAACTGTTATAGACACATGAGGTGTAGACTGAGGTTCCTTGCTTTGCGTATGGGTATCAATTGTTCCAATATCATTTACTGAAAAGACTCTCCTTTCTGTACTTGTACTCTCACTTTTGTAAAAACAAGTTAAGCATATTTGTGTGGTCTATTTTTGGAATTTACTGTGATCCACTGATGACTTGATATATAAATGCGAAATATCAAATATTAGCGAGAAGGCACTCATTATATGGTTCTAACCCCTGAGAGGACAATTTGATTTCACAGTGACCAAAAGGCAGATTAACTGATTATGTGCTTAGGTCACACTGCTGCATCCAGTCCTCTTGTTGGGCAAGATTATGAGTCTGGAAAAGGGAAGTCACCTCAACTTGTCTGTACTCCTAAGAGGCACTATGAGTAGGTCTCTAGGCCCCCAAAATGCCTAGCATGTTCTAGGGATGGACTGTCTGCCAGGGGAAGTGATTACCTTTCTTCCATTTGTTTCATGCTAGACATAACTTGATTTGTTTTTCCTTCATAAGATGTGATGGCTTCATTCTTCTGTTGTAAACTGCTCTCTGCATTCTAAAAAAGCAAGGAAAAGGGTTCACATTGCTGCCCACCTTTCCCCCTATGTCTGTTCCACATTATAAATAGAGTCTAAATGTTAACCTTGCATGTTTTAACACTTTCAAGAATACTGCATTAATTGCTGCTCTTCCCTAGATCCTTGGAAGACAAATTAGGTCAAGGTTCTTAGCTCTGCTAACAGGAAGAAGAGCAAAGAGGGAGGTACTGGAATCTGCCCCTCCATAGCTAGAGCAGACTCAAAGTGTTCCTGAGCTGTCCCCTGTGCCAGGAAAATCTGCCAATTCATCTGACACCTCCTTTCAGCTGTCTCAAGGGAGGCAATGATAGTCCCATTTCTCCCATTAAAAGAGGGACGCTTAGAAAGAGAAAGCAAGTAGCTGAAGGTTAGAGGGCACATGAGGAGTGAGGCTGGGTTTACTCCCAAACCTGTATGACTTTCTCAGTTTAGGCTTTTAATCACAACACATTACAAGTAACCAGGAGGGGGCACTCTTTTATGTTTACAAGTGACACCTTGAAAATAAAAGGACACAGACAGGCTGAAGAGACATTAGTCCTAATAAATTCCTGAATAACATCCAGCCTATACTCTCTGACCGCCTACTCAGAAGGCTGAGGCAGGAGAATCCCAAGTTTGAGGCTAGCCTCAGCAACTTAGCAAGACCCAGTCTCATATTAAAATTTAAAAGGGCTGGGGATGTGTAGCTCAGAGGCAGAATGCTCCAGGGTTCAATCCCCAATACTACAATAAAACAAAACAAAATTAAAATAAAATAAACACTATGTGGTATTTCTTTTTTAAAAATTTTTTATTAATTATTGATGGACCTTTATTTATTTATTTGTTTATATGTGGTGCTGAGAATTGAACTCAGTGCCTCACGCATGCTAGGCAAGTGCTCTACTACTGAGCCACAACCCCAGCCCATTATGTGGTATTTCACTACACTGAAGACACATCATCATTTTTAAGTGCTGTGAAAAGAAAGAAAAACAAACAAACAAACAAACTGAAACACGACATGCCATTGACTGTAAGAAGCATCTTGATTTCAGGGATACCAAAATGTGAAAAATGTGCCTCGTGGATGATGAAGTACTTCTGTCAAATATGAGAGGCACAGTTAATTTTATTTTCGTGTGTTATGGTGCTGGGGATAGACCCCCCAGGGCCTCTTAGATTCTAGGCAAGTGCTCTACCACTAAGCTCCTCTTCTAGCCCCCTAGAGTAGTTCTTGTGGCTAATTTCAAACTTTAGTAAGTGTTTTTTAATGAAATAAAGACAAAACAAACGAGCATCATTTCAAAAGTTGAAAATGAGTTATAGTGCAAACCTGCAAAATGAGAAAGCAGAATATAATGAAGGAGAGGGTGGTCTGTTTTTTTCTCACAGCACGTTTTTTTTTTTTCCTTGGTACCAGGTGGTTGAACCCAGGGGCATTAAACCACTGAGCCATCTCCCCAGTCTGCTTTATATTTTATTTAGAGACAGGGTCTCACTATGTTGCTCAGAGCCTCACTAAGTTGATTGAACCCAGTGCCTCACTCATGCTAGGCAAGTCCTCTACCACTGAGCCACAACCCCAGCCCACTATGTGGTATTTCACTACACTGAAGACACATCATCATTTTAAGTGCTGTGGGGGAAAAAAACAAAAAACAAAAAAACTGAAACACATCATGCCACTGACTATAAGAGGCATCTTGATTTCAGGGATGCCAAAATGTGAAAATGGTTGGCTTTGATCTCATAATCCGCCTGCCTCAGCCTCCTCAGCTGCTGGTTATTACAGGCTTGTGCCACCATGCCTGGCTCTCACAACAGACTGACATGAAATGTATGGGTATTCCCATACCAACAACCCATGCTGACAACAAATGGTATCCTACAGTTCAATTCAATTCTGATACTAATTATGCAGAGTTAGTACCCACAGGTGGAAAAGTCCCCAAAAGACTGCCCTTACTTCCAACACTAGTGGGTCCCATTGCTGATACCCACATTTAATTCTATTGATACTGTTGATGAGTATGAGAAGGTGCTATGGGCACACAGACAAGCATGCAGGAGAATGCTGTGTGAAGAAGACAGCAGAGATGGGGGTGATGATTACCAAGAAAGGAATGCCAGGGTTGCCAGGAACCAGCAAAAGCTAAGAAAGGGGAATGGGAAAGATGCTTCCTTATAGCTTCCAAAATACTAACTCTGCTGACACCCTGATCTTAGACCTCTAGTCTTCAGGATCCCGAAACAGGAAATTTCTCTTAAGCCATCAGTTTTTGGTTCTTTGTTACAATACCCCTGGCAAACTAACACAATCTACTATCAAAACATACTGTAAAGCTATGGTTATTCAGACAATAACCATCAAACAGAATAGAAATGTCAGAGACAGCTGGGTGTGGTGAGTGGCCCATGCCAATAATCCCAGGGACTCAGGAGATTAAAGCAAGAGGATCTCAAGTTCAAGGCCAGCCTGAGCAACTTACTGAGACCCTGTCTCAAAATAAAAAATAAAAAAGTATTTGGGATATAGCTCAGTGGTAAACTGGGCTTAATCCCTAGTACTGAAGGGGGAAAAACTCTCCAAGAGGTATTTAATATTATCACGTGCCTCAAAATGAGGAAAATGATGAATTCAACTGTGTACATTTGAAGCCTAAACTGGAAAGGGTCTGAAGTGAAAATAAGTGGATACAATTTTAAGAGGAACAGAGAGTAACTTGGATCACAGTGCTGCCATAATAAAAGTCTAACATATGTGCAAGTGACTCAGCAGATGGGTTAGCGTTGCCAAAGCAGAAGCAACAAACCAGAAAGCTGGGGATCCTTGTTAGTTATGGCAAAGCAGTTAGTAAAACTATCACTCACCTAAACTTGGAAAACAAAGCACTTGTCAACTATGCTGGTGCTCCAGGAGAAGTGGCTGAGAAGAGCCAGAATGTTAATACGTGTTGGCTATCCTTGCTATCTGGGCAAGGTGCTGGGAATAGGGAAGAGCCCAAAGAGTTGAGGTTTGTAAAGCCAGCTGTTCTGGACCTTACAATATATGAGATAAGACTAAAAACTGAGTAATAAAGGCTCTATAAAACTTCTCACATGGAGCCAGGCACAGTGGCACATGCCTGTAATCCCAGCCACTCGGGAGGCTGAGGCAGTAGGATCCTGAGGTCAAAGCTAACCTCAGCAAAAGCGAGGTGCTAAGCAAATCAGTGAGACCCTGTCTCTAAATAAAATATAAAATAAGGCTGGGGATGTGGCTCAGTGGTGGAGTGCCCCTGAGTTCAATCCCCAGTATCCACCTCCATCGACCCCCCAAAAAGCTTCCCACACGGTACAGGGATACAGTTCAGTGGCAAATTACTTGCCTAGTATGCATTAGGCCCTGGTTTTAATTCCCGGCACTAAAACAAAATTCTCAAGCAGCAAAACTCAGATCAAATTTCGTTTTCTCACACCTAAAACTATTGTTTTGGATTATCTGCTGTTAATAGGACGGAGAGAGAGAGACACACACACAAAACAGACATTCATAGAGCAATGACACAGGTATGAGAACTGTATTCAATGAACTCTGCTCACTGACAGACCAGAAGTGATGAATGAGGCCACTGTACTGTCAAAGGAGCCATGAGTCTGGTCTGAAAATTTCTTGTGGCTGTTTGGTTCCTATTACAATTGCCATGCTGGCAAAGTGACACCAGCAAAAAGCTGGCCATCAAACCTGCTTTTTGTCTGTGGACATGGTCTCTTGACTCCCCCTTGAATATTACTGAGGAAGATGGTGGACTTTAGGTAATATAGAAGCTCTTTCAGAAGGCAGTACCATAGAAGCAAGAAGTGCTAAGAAACAGCCTACCATTAGGTGCCACAGCCTTTACAGTTCCTGCCCAGAGGGCATAAGCAACTACTTATGGGCCAGCAACTGCCTACCATGTTTCCCTTTTCCAAATGGGTGCTTCTGTTGGGTGCATCTTTGTACCATCCTGTACTAATATGATGGGCTATTGTGAGAAACAACTGTCTTTCAGCTCCAGGGTACATGGGCTGTTGGAAAGTGCTAACCATTAGCCAGGGCCTACAGTTTTGGAGGAGGAACCAGATGGGACTTCAATAGCAGTTCCTATAGGGATGGCTATCATACAGACAATTGTGTCTACCCACAAATATTCTCCCCTTTATCAGGCCTGTGGCCCAGGAAAGACGACTCTCTCAGAATCCCCTTGAAGCCAAGTGTGGCCTTGGTGACTAACTCTTTCCCATAGAACTGACTGGAAGTGATGTGTGCAACCTGTATCTCACTGCTAGACAGGAAATCCTTGGCCCTGGACTTTTGTTCTTCTCCACCCTTCTTATTGCAGGAACGGTAACAACTAGAGTAGCCTGGAAAGCTTAAAGTGCATTAGCCTAGGCCCCTAAATGACTGTGGAGAGTATATATGCTAGTCTAAAATGGTCACTTGGAACTCTTCTGTCACATAAATACATACTTCCATATTTATAAGCTATTCTATTTTAGAGTTTACTAAATTATTATAGTGGTTTTCCCCTAACACACAACACTAACTAAATTTGTTTCTCTATGGTCTCAAAACAGAAGAAAACATGAAAAAAAATTAAAATAGATCATTTGTAAAAAGGATAAAATTATTTTTCTCCTTTATTATTTCATCTTACATAACAGTTTTTATTTATTTATTTATTTATCATGGTGCTGGGGATTGAACCTAGGGCCTTGTGCATGCGAGGCAAGCACTCTACCAACTGAGCTATCCCCAGCCCTTAACAGTCCCCCGCCCCCCGCAAAGGCAGAAGAAATTAGTTTTTTAGTACTGTCTGCTCTCACATTATCTGTGACATAGATATTACTGGAAGTGAGGGTCAAACTATGTCCATGGAAAATGAAGTATGTCTATTTTGGCAATAAAATAGGAACCAGAACTTTTAAAAAAAAGTTTTAGGACACAGAATGGTACCCTTGTGGATGGCTTCTGGGAAAAACCTATATAATTTTTAGATGCTATTTTTCAAACTCTGATTGATTCTCCCTGGCATAGTTTCCTTTGATCACTCTGAAGTGACATAAGAGAAGTAAGCAACTAGCTGTGTGACCCACAGGCTCAGCAACAATAACCTCATGGCAAAGTTTGGAGAAGATAATACTAAATGCTATCCTTAATTCCTTTCTCCATCTCTTAGTGCATACAATGAATCACTGAAATAGAAGTAAACAGCTAGGAGACACTGATAAAGTTTGGCTTGCATTAAAAAGATATCATGCTTTAGTTGTGCCAGCAGGGTTATGTGATTTAGCCGCTTAGTTCTGCCCTGTCATTTCCATTCTCCTCATTTCACAAGGACTGCTGTCAGACTCAAATAAAATAAATGTAGTACCACAAAAGGGCCAAGGACCAGGTCCGAAACATACTGGGCACTCACAGATATGTATATGCCCATTCTGCAGGAAGAATGATGTAAGACTGAAAGGGAGCACATGGAAAGCAGCAGGAAACCAGATTATGATATAGACCCAAAGCCAATTCCCACCTGAACTTTGTGAAACATCTGTAAGTTAATTGCTTTGACTTCTTCCAGCTGTTGGCGTAGGGCAACAAGTGTGTCCTGCTTCTCGTGGGTATCCTTTTCCAGTAGCTTCATGGCGATTTCCATTTCCAGTTTCATTCCAATTTGTAACTCCAGCTCTTTTTCTAGTTCCTTTAAAGGATATTTACAAGAAAAATGCAATTAAAGTAGATAACAAAAATATATTTAACTGGGGTAGTATCTTGGGCAATGACTAAAAGACAAATTACAAATCAGAACAAGTTTGAGAAAAGTCTGTCTGGAGGTTAAGTTTCTCCCCTTTTCCTCATCAGATAATTAAATTTGGCTTTACATTAAATCAATAGAAAGCTGACTTGGCAATAAGAGCCTATGGTTCTAGCAACCAAGTTCTCCGAACCCAGAGAATTAGAATCCATAATCTAAAATGTGTCTTGTGCTTGCATGCTAGAAGGGATCTGATGTTGCAATGTTACAATCTCTGGAATGATTTGCTACTTTATGGCAAAAAATATACAACCATTTTAAAAATTTCTTTCTTTCTTCTTCTTTTTTTTTTTTTTTTGCTGGGGCTGGGATTGAACCTATTGTATGCTAACGATTTTGAAATGGTTCTTTTCATCCTGAATAACTTAGGCTACTTTGCCCCACATTCATTCAAGGAAGCAAATAAGTAAAGCTAGCTACAAATTGGGTTTAAAAAAGCAACTGAAGTCCTAAAAAATAGAAAATGTAATTTTAAACTATTCCAATAAAGCTAAATGAGGAAGGAGGGAAAAACTGGGCTTGATAGGGAATGTAGTGGCAAAAATCCCAGCAACTCTGGGAGGCTGAAGTAGGAGGATCTCAAGTTTAAGGCCAGCCCCTGCAACTTAGCAAGATCCTATCTCCAAAAAAGAAAAGGGGTGGGGGGGGGGAGTCAGGAATGTAGATCATTGGTGAAGTGCTGCTGGGTTTGATTCCCAGTACCAAAAAGAAGAAGAAAAATGTGTTTAATAAAGAACTTGCGCCACTGACAGACAGATAAATGGAAATAATAGCCTAAGAGTGTGGAGAGCACGGACTGAGAATGGAAGTGCCAGGTCTGAGACTGGGGTTGCTAGATGCTTGGTGCCTGGTAAAGTTTCTGTGCAAAGGTGCAGGATGCCTACCTGTTGTGGTAATGCCCTCCATGAGGAGGCTCTGTACTAGAGTCTTATCAGCATTAATCTTGATGTCAGGCACACAATTCCTGGAATAGAGGAACTCTCTTGCTAGACAACCACAATGTTTCACCAAGCTCCCCTGCTCCTGAACCTACCCTCATAATAGTAATTTAAACAATGGACTTTCTTGAGAGCTACACAAAGCTGCATATTGCACATTGCAACTGTAGAATGTAACTGCGCAATTAGTTGTATAATGTTGCCAACTCTGTAACTTTCATGAATACAAAGAATAATGCTTGAATAGTCTTCATCTGATAATGAGACATATATAAATAAAGATTGCTGGTGTAATTCTTTAGACTTGCTTCTCCATTAGAGAGCAGCGCTCCACATGACCCCAGCTGTTATCTTCAAAATCTGAGTCTGTGAGTCTTTATTTTTCTTATCCCCCTTTGCCCCTCACTGGAACCTGTCAGACTGGCTGCACTGGTCATGGCATAAGAGAATGGTATTGTCAAAGAAATCGTGAGTCTAGTCTCCTAGCAACCTCTAAAAAATGTTTATAAAATGGGAACAAAATATAAATGACAATGCAGAATTTCATTAGGATTTTTTAAAAAACTAACAACTTATTTTTTTTTTTTGTACCAGGGATTGAACTCAGGGACATCTGATCACTGAGCCACATACATCCCCAACTCTCAAACTAACAACTTCCTATGAGTGGCATCAGGTTTTAGCACACACGTGAAAAGGGCTGGTTGTGTTGGTGCAAGCCTGTAATTCCAGCGGTTCGGGAGGCTGAGGCAGGAGGATCACGAGCAAAAGCTCGTGAAACCCTGTCTCTAAATAAAATACAAAATAGGGGTGGGGATGTGGCTCAAAGATCAGGTGCCCTTGAGTTCAATCCCTGGTACCCGTCCTGGCAAAAAAAAAAAAAAAAAATGCATGTAGACAGAAGGGTTGGAGTCATGGCTCAGCTTGCCTAGCATGTGTGAAGCACTGGGTTCAATTCTCAGCACCACATATAAATAAATAGACAAAATAAAGGTCTGTCAACAACTAAAAACGTATTTNCTCTTTTCACTTCTTTCACGAATTAATTCATTTTGTTCTCTTAATTGCTGCTGTTCTTCTTGAAGTGAACAAATCCGATCTGTTGCAGCTGACAGCTGATTAAGAGAGATTTAACTTGGAGAGCTACAGAGAAATTCTTCCTAAGGATGCCCAGTCTTGCATACTTACCAGTCGAACTTTCTTCTCCTCCTTTAGCTGCTTCCATACATCACTGTACATTTCATCCAGTCCTTGCCGGGTCTGCTTGTAAGTCTCCAGCTCAACTTTGGTGTCCTGTTTTGTTATCTATAGCAATCAAGAACACCAAGAGGAATGGTTTGCTTATGGTAAACAAAGTAGCTACAGAGTATTTAAACTTTGAAAATATGTAGGACAATTTCTGCTTTCTTTGCATGATAAAGGTGAAATCTATAAAGGTATTAGAATTTGAAGATAAAGAATGAGTGCAAGCCAATAAATTTTTTAAAAAGTTGGGCTCAAATAGCAAATTTATATTTAATTTTCTTTAAAACAGTACAAGAGACCCTAGCAGGAAAGGCTTTTATCCAATCTATCATTCAGTATTTATTGACTTTTTTTTTTTTGCACTGGGTGGATTTAGTGGTGAATCTGATAGGGTTTCTACCCTTAAAATTGTCAGGTGAGACAGCTGCAAGCTGGCAATTTTACAAAATAATACGTGGATTCTATGATGGAGGATGTATAAAGAACTATGGGAATACGGGAGAAGGGTATAAGCCCATCTGTGGGTATCATGGATGGCATTACAGAAGACTCAGCATATGAGCAGAAGTTGAAGAATGAAAAGAAATCTTGGCATAAAGGCCCATAAGGCTAGGAAGTCCAAGTGGTCCCTGGGGCCTGAGAGTGACATTGGCAGGGATAGAAACAGAAATAGGAAGTACTTTCTGACATCAAAGGCACATTCTGAGAACTGGATCATTATTAAACTATAGTCAAGTTGGGTGTGTGATGCACATCTGTAATCCTGGAGGCTCGGGAGATTGAGACAGGAGGATCACGAGTTCAAAGGCAGCCTCAGTAAAAGCGAGGTGCTAAGCACCTCAGTAAGACCCTGTCTCTAAATAAAATACAAAATAGGGCTGGGGAAATGGCTCAGTGGTGGAGTGCCCCCGAGTTCAATTCCTGGTATCAAAAACAAAAAACTAAAGTCAGCTCTCATACCTGCAGTCTCTGCATCAGTAGATTCAACCAATCACAAATTGGAAATATTTGAAAAAAAAATTATTCTGTATTAAATATGTACAGACTCTTATTCCTTGTCATTATTCCCTAAATTATACAGGATAAAAACTATTTACATAGCGTTTATACTACATGAGGTATTATGAGTAATCTAGAGATTGAGTTATAGTATCTGGGAGAATATACATAGGCTATATGCCAATACTACATTGTTTTATATAATGGAACTTGGATTTTGATATCCTAGGGAGATGATCCTAGAACCAATCTCCCACAAACACCAAGAAAAGACTATATGAGTTTGAGACTGACAATAGGTACATCTGAGTAACATGACACATAACTATAAGGTCAATTTCTTACCTCTACGCTCTTTTCACTTCTTTCACGAATTAATTCATTTTGTTCTCTTAATTGCTGCTGTTCTTCTTGAAGTGAACAAATCCGATCTGTTGCAGCTGACAGCTGATTAAGAGAGATTTTTACATTTCTTAACATCAAAGTTAATCTTACTGTTAAAATTAAAATATCTACTCGGCATCTTCACAATTAACAACTTATTTTCAGATGCCTTATACTGAATAGGGAATATATGGTTCAAAATCCCAAAGACACAAAAATGTATATAGTAAAACTCCCTCTCCCATCTATCTACCTGTGCCCTTAGTGATCTCAGCTCTCCCCAGATTTTCTCCCTTTGCAAAAATGGTAATATACTACTACTTCATGTGGGCAATGATTTATTGACCAAAAAAATCAGCAACAGCCTGAATTCTACTATTAGAGAAATGGTTATATAAATTATAGTGGAAGTAAGGCAGGTGCACTGACACACGCCTGTAATCCCAGTGACTCGGGAGGCTGAGGCAGGAGGATCGTGAGTTCAAAGCCATGCCCTAGAGAAATCCTTCCTTTCCTCGAATATGTTTAGGGAAAAGTTTAGGGAAAAGTATACAGAAGTTGGATGGATCTGCCTGAGGAGAGGATATTACAAGTAAGGGAGATGATAAAATACAGCAGCTAGGTCCCTCCTTATTCTAGACTCAGAACACAGCTTGCAGAGAGATGGGGAGGCTGGAGAAGGAGCAAGAAGCTTGATATCTGTCTCTGGTACCTGGCTCTGTCCTCAGCATCATTTCCCAGTGAAAGGACCTAGAGCCATTGAATGCCTCTCTTTTTCTTTTGTCAAAAGCAGTAAAACTAGGGCTGGGATGTGGCTCAAGCGGTAGCGCGCTCGTCTGGCATGCGTGCGGCCCGGGTTCGATCCTCAGCACCACATACAAACAAAGATGTTGTGTCCGCCAAATACTAAAAAATAAATATTAAAAAAAAAAATTCCCTCTCTCTCTACCTCTATCTCTCTCACTCTCTCTTTAAAAAAAAAAAAAAAAAAAAACCGCAGTAAAACTCCTCAGAATTACTTTCCATTCAGGCTTGGAAGCCAGTTGGGTTTTTAAGCCATTGCTGTGCCCAAGTGAGACACCTTAAGGTTTTAAAAGGGGTACTACTCTCAAAAGGGAAGAAGCAGATCAAGGTGGTAAAAGCTACTTTTCTCTACTCTCTGAAGATACAGAGAGCATACCTTGATGGAGGAATACTTTTCTCTAAAATCTTCTCTTATAATAATTTGCTTTTAACAAAAATAACCCAGCTGTTCAGTTTTGATAGTGAAATCAGACCTTCAGTCAAAGCATGCTACCTGGTCTGAGAGAACATAAAGTAATCTGCTCATTCTAAAATCAATTCACATTCAAGTACTCCCCAACCCTCACAACTGTTCTATCAGGCATAGTCATGATATTCAGTTGGCAATCTTTATGACAATACTGTAAAGTATGTATCATCACCCAACTTTAAGACAAAAGTGAGGCTCAAAGACCTACCAAGGTGACCGTGTCTTCCTATGCTAAGTTCAGTGAAGTTTCTCCCATGATGCCCCTACCAATGAACACTGTCTTTGAATTTCCTTCCTCTCTTATAAATCTGAGCTCTTCCTCTGAAAGCCTTCAGGACTGGCCCCTCAGGAGAAAGCAGTCAATTAAAGTGTGCCTTAAACCAGGGTCCTTGTTACAAAGGTGTGCTCACTGAGTCTCCTTTCACTGTCCCCTGTCTCCATGTCTTGGAGGTGTTTCTTTTCCATCTCAAAGTCCTCTTCCTTCCCAATGAGACTAGTGGGGAGGCCTGAGCAGCAGGGACCGCTACCTGTGGAAAGCCTCAGAAAGGCTGAGCAACCCCCCTCCTGCTAACAGGAGACAAGATGTGTCCACCAAAGAGCCTGCTGGGCAGCTGGCAGCAAGCTGTCTTCCTCGGCCTCAGCCCTCCTTCTTCCTGTCCTTTCATTCTCTCTTCCTAGTGAGAAAGCAGAGAAAGACCATGCTGTGGGGAGACCGTTTCCATGCTCCTGAGAGGCCAAAACAGAAGGGGTGGGCTACGGTGCCTCTCATAATGTAGTTTGTGCCTTCTAGGGCAGCAGGGAGGCATGTGACATCACAGGAAAGGTGGAAAAGAGGAAGAAACTGCACTTTGACAGGCAGAAGCTGGACTGTTGCAAAGTACTGTTACTTTGGGATGATAAAACCTAAGACACTAAGAACTGGCTCATGATCAGCTGAGGTGTCTCACTGGGAGTCTTGAATAGGGCAGAACACAGATATTCTCTTGTCGCATGTGCAGCTCAACCCAAGGTTAATAATCCCCCTTCCTAACAGTGAGAAACTCTGGTCAGATATACCAACTGTATCATTTTTCTTAACTTTGGGTCATTCTGTTTGTTCAAGGGTTTCAATAAGTTACAAACCTCTTCCTGAAGCTTTGCATTAGTCTTTTCCAAACCATCTATCTTGGTCTGAAGATCTCCAACTGTGCAGCTGTAGAAAAATAGAAATATTAGGTAAGTGTGAACTCTTTTTTCTTTAAAGCTTTTTTAAAGAAGGACACAATATCTTTATTTATTTATTTATTTTTTATGTGGTGCTGAGGATCAAACCCAGTACCTCACAAGTGTGAGGCAAGTGCTCTACTGTTGAGCTATAACCCCAGCTCCTAAGTGTGAACTCTCTGTTTACCCAAATTGTAAATGATGAGAAGAGAAATTCTTAGATTTCCTGGATGAAATGAAAAAGCAAAAGGACTCTAACTCAGAGGAGATGAGAATAATAAAAATATTGTTTTTATTTAAAAAAATTTAAAAATACTTTCCAATAAGTTTCACCCCTAAAATATGTGATTTATTCCCTTTTTAGTTAGCTGAAAATATTTTTATTCCAATACAATAGATGATGGAACCAAAATGTGTCCGCAATCACATAGCTAAGGTAATAGTAACAAAGTATTGGTACTTTGGTGCAGGAAGATCAAGTGATTTTTAAATTTTTTTTTTTTAATATTCTTTCCTACCCACCCTATTTTTTTTTGCAGTCTGGGGATCAAACCCAGGGCTTTGCACATGCTAGGCAAGTGTTCTACTGTTGAGCCAAATCCCCACTCCCTTTCCCTTAAACCCCCATCCTGCTTTTTTTTTTTTGCAGTACTGGTGGTTGAACCCAGGGCCTCTTACATGCCAGGCAAGTTCTCTACCGCTGAGCTACATCTCCAGCCCTTACTTATTTATTTATTTTTGAGACAGGGTCTTCCTAAGTTGCCAGGAGGCTAGCCTCATAGTTATGATCTTCCTGCCTTGGCCTCCTGAGTAGCTGGGATAATAAACAGCTGCCACTGTACCTGGCTACCTGCCCCCTTTTTTTCTTGACCAGGGATTGAACCCAGGGCACTTTGGCACTGAGCTACATACCCAGCCCGTTTTATTTTGAGAAAGGGTCTTGCCAAGTCGCTGAGGGTCTTGCTCAGTTGCCAAGACTAGACTTGAATTTACAATCCTCCTCTCTCAGCCTTCCAAGTTGCTGGGATTTTAGGAGTGCACCACTGTACCTGGCACTTCCATTTTTGAAATATTACATAGTATGTGCTTTTATATTAAAAAAATATGTAAAAAGCTAATATAATGAGTCATCAAATAGAAAAACAATGGACTTGATAAACAATAATGATAATCCCCACAATAATAGCAGTAACTTATTTTTTGGACTATGTGCCAGGCCCTATCTGTTCTAATTACTTTATATGCATCAACTCAATGACACCTCTCCCCCACCAATTTGGTGAGGTAGATTCTACTGTTAGTCTAGTATACATGTAAATAAATTATAACTTTACATTAAAGAACTCACTGGAGTTCATATTCCCCCCCCCTTTTTTGGTACTGGGGATTGAACCCAGGGGTGCTTAACCACTAAGCTGCATCCCCAGCCATTTTTTGTATTTTTATTTAGAGATGGAGTCTCACTGAATTGCTTAGGGCCTTGTTAAGTTGCTGAGGCTGGCTTTGAACCTGAAATTCTCCCGCCTCAATCTCCTGAGCTGCTGGGATTACAGCCCAGCTTGTAATCTCCAGCTCTTCTTCCTTTTTTTTGGTACTGAGGATTGAACCTTTAGCTTAGGGCACATTAAGCACACTCTACCACTGAGCTACAACTCGAGCCCCTTTTTTTGTTTTTTAAATTTAACTTAATTCAGTTAATTTATTTTTAATTTTTTCTTCTTTTTCCAATTAATTTTTTTTTTTTTTTAGTTACATATGGACACAATGCCTTTATTTTTATGTGGTGCAGAGGATTGAACCCAGTGCCTCATACATGCCAGGCAAGCGCTCTACCACTGAGCCACAACCCCAGCTCTCTAATTCTTTTAAAATTCATATATCTATGAAGAGCTGCAGACATCTGAACCCAGGGAATCTTGCTCAAGAGCCTGTAATTTAGAGCTGGGCATGGTGGCACACACCTGTAATTCTAGCGGCTCAGGAAAAGTCTTAAAAGAGTATTCAATTTCCAATTCTATACCAACTGTAACAGAAAATAGCAACAAGGAGAAAATACCATAAAAAGAATGTCTGTAAGAGAAAAAACCGAGATGAACAAAGCTGGTAAGCCAGTACCAAATATAAGCTTTGGGCAAATGACTAAGAAATTGATCCCAGGCACAGAAGTAAGGCAAAATTTATTAATTCATTTTGTGAAGCTGTATAACCATGAGGCCATGCCAGAGATAGAAAACTGAGGAACAATTAAGTCAGATTGCAGGTTAAAAGAACAGTAAAAGTATTACATGTGATACAGGAATGGTTCAGTATGACGATATCCAGCAATAAAATATATAACATCAACAGATCAAGGGATATAAACCATGATTGCCTTAATGGATGCTAAAACGCATTTGATGAAATTCAACATCCATCTCTTATAAAAACTCTCAAATTAGGAATCAACCAAGGATCTCTCAAAAACCAGCCAACAGTTAAGGGGTGCCTCCAGGCAGTGTTTCTTGAAGCACTTTTGGAGGAACGTGCCAACTTCTTTGTCTGTTCCATTGGTTTGGGGTCAGGGGGCCTGCCCCTGGGAAGTACTGTTAATATGCAATGTACTTTCTAGAAGGGGGTTCAGAGAGAGAACAATATGTCTTCCAAAGACTTTAGGCCAAGTGTCCCCTGACACTGAACCTCTCCCAATTGTATATCTAAGGCCTAGTATTTCTTGGAACACATCAGTAGCCTTTCAGCTAAAATTTTTTTAAAAATCAAGAAATTTTCTTGAGATTGTGATCACATTGATCTTGAAAGTCTAGCCCAGTGGTTTTCAACCTTCTTCTAGTCTAATACACTGGGGGTGGGGAATGGAGGAGGCTATGTGCTGATTCCCATGAGTAACAGGGCTTGCTATGGCAGGGCCTGCCAACCACATGGCTATAGGTGAACACTGGAAATTTAAGGTTTAATGTGTTTACCTGTCCATACTGTATAACTGCACAAAACAAAGAACCAAATATTCCCCAAAAGTTGTTTATCAAGAAGAAATCCTTTTACTCTAGTCTGTACACATGAACACTTTATGAATGATTATAACCCCTTTTCATGGTTTGGAAAAAAAAATCAGTATAAACATGTAGAAACTCAAAAAGTCCCAAGAAACAGTGACAAGATATTGAATACCACTGGAATAAAGGAGCGAGTCCTACCTCAGGTGCCGGTTAAGTTCTTCCACATAATTTTTTTGATCAAGGACATCGGTAATTCTTTCATGCCTTATAAAGAAAGCATACAAAGGGGAAAAAAATTTATTGGTGGTTAATAGTTTGTAACTGTCCTCCAACCTTCTGATCATCTTGTAGAAATGCAAATGTCTTCGCAAACCAATAGTCAGAGCTGAGTAATGTCTGCATGGCCCTTGAGTAAATAGAGAGCAACACTAGCCAGGGACATAGCATCTGGGGCGTGGGGAACAAGTGCCCTTAGAGAAGGTACCCAGAAGATGTCCTCCCTCTTTTGCAGACTGGCCAGGTCTTTGGCAAAAGGGGCAGTAAAAATGGAGAAAATCCACAAGCATGCTCTGTTCTTCTGTAGAGCTTAATTCCTTAGTGAAAATGAAAACATATTATCTGTTATTAATGAAACTAAACAAAAACTAAAATCTAATTTTTTCTTGGTGGAACTGGGGATTAAACCCAGGAACAGTTTACCACTGAGTTAGACTCTCAGCCCGTCTTATTTTTTATTTATTTTATTTTTAAAAAATGTTTTAGTTGTACATGGACACAATACTTTTATTTTATTTATTTATTTTTATGTGGTGTTGGGGATCGAACTCAGTGCCTCACATGTGCTAGACGAGTGCTCTACCACTGAGCCACAACCCCAGCCCCTTATGTTTTTATTTTGAGACAGGGTCTTGCTAAGTTGTCATCCCTGAACTGTGATTCTCCTGCCTCAGTCTCCTGAGTCACTGGGATTATAGGCATGTGCCACTGCAACGCCCACCCCCCCTGCACAAAACAAAACAAAACAAAAAAACCAATAACCAAAAACTCCCTAAATCTCAAAGCAAAAACAAGAGTAGAGTTCTCTGGCTGGGCATGGTGGCACATGCCTGTAATCCAAGAGACTTGAGATGCTGAGGCAAAATGATTTCATGTTCAAGGCCAGTCTCAGCAACTTAGTGAGGCCCTAAGCAACTTAGCAAGACACTATCTCAAAAAAAAAAATAAAAAGGGCTGGGGATATTGCTCAGTGGTTAAGCACCCCTGGATTCAAACCCTGTACCAAAAGAAAACAAAAGAGTAGTATTCTACTACTGCCAAAATTTCATTAAAACTGTGAAGAAAATGGTATACTATGTAGTACTTACTCTTTGCCACCATCAAGATCCTGCACATCCTTAAGGTAGAGGGAAAAATCAATCACTCCAACCTGATTTAAATAAAATGCACAAGTTTAAATAAATGATAACATTTCTCATTTTCAATAAAGCCTTATAATTCTTGGAATTCAGGATATTCAATTCCACCACAGCTAGATATCTAAAGAATCACATTATCTATCAAGATTAACAAAGTTCTGCCAGGCATAGTGGTGCATGCCTGTAATCCCAGCAGTCCGGGAGGCTCAGGCAGGAAGATCTTGAGTTCAAAGCCAGCTGCAGCAACTTATTGAGGCCCTAAGCAATTCAGTGAGACCCTGTTTCTTAATAAAATCTAAAAAAGGGCTGGGGATGTGGCTCAGTGGTTAAGCGTCCCAGTACCAAAAAAGTTTAACAAAGTTCTTTGGGTATAAAGTAATTATAAAAGAGAAAGAAAATGCTATCTAGACAGAAGTAGATATTTTAACTGACACTTCTGAGTCCTTTTTTTTTTTTTTAACATTTTCAGTTGTAGATGTACACAATACCTTTATTTTATTAATTTCTTTTAAAAAATATTTATTTTTTAGTTTTAGGTGGATACAATATCTCTGTTCCATTTTTATGTGGTGTTAAGGATCGAACCCAGAGCCTCACACATGCCAGGCGAGCGCTCTACCACTTGAGCCACAACCCCAGCCCTTTATTAATTTACTTTTTATGTGGTGCAAAGTATTGAATCCAGAGCCTCACACTTGCTAGGCAAGTACTCTACCACTGAGCTACAACCCCAGCCTTTCTGAGTCCTTCTTTACCCAAATTTTGGTGAAATGATCTATCTAGTCTGTATTTCAGGGAAAATTCTCTGCCAGTGCTCGGAGCTAGAGAAGACTAAGACCCCTTAAACATCTAAACATCAAAGGCTTTTGATATTTCTGTTAAGAAATAAAGCACTTATAAGTGAAGCCATTCCTATTTAAATTACAGGAAAATTCGGTACAACTGAAATCTCCACCTATGAGGAAACACTTAATTCAACCATGTTATACCATATCACAAAAAATCAGTGGATCAATGTATGATAATTTGGAAAAGTCCCAAGATACAATTTTAAGCCAAATAATAATATGTATATCATTAACCCCAGAATAGTAACCCCACTATATTAAAACCAAAGTTGTATGATGGATTTAAGACACAACTATATCTTTTCTACCTTCATCCCTTAAACCTACATGCCTTTAGTGCCAATATTTTTTTTTTTTTTTTTTTTACTGGGGACTGAA
>NW_025999871.1:1226547-1251823 GCF_001458135.2 Marmota marmota marmota
TTTTTTTTTTTTTTTTTTTGGTACTGGGGACTGAAACCAGGGGTACTTCACATACCCAGCCCTTTTAATATTTTATTTAGAAACAGGATCTTGCGAGTTGCTTAGTGCCTCAGCCTCCAGAGCTGCTGGGATTCTAAGTGTGAGCTACTGTACCCAGCTCTTAGTGCCCGTCTTGATAAAATGCAGTAGAAATGATGCTGTATGACTCCTTTAGCTCAGTTAAAATAGACAATACAGTTTCTATCTGTCTATTTCTCTTAGAATATATGCCACTGAAATTCTGAGCTTTCATGTAAAAAGTGAAAAGGCTCGATACCACCTGGAAAGACTACACACAGATAGTAATGCCTAAGAAGCCCTTGCTGTTCCATCCCCAGCTCTTTTCAGTTTGCTCAGTTAGAGGACAGACACAGCAGAGAGCAAGCCCCAGGTAATTCTGGCCCCAGCTACCATCTGACTGTACCACATGTGCTCTTGAACAAGAACCACCTACCTGACCCCATTCAACCCCTAACTGTGAGAGATACAGTAACTGTGATAGTTTTCATGTCTGTTGATTTCTTACACAATAACACTAGAAGATTTAATTTAAAACAAAACCTTTGGATACATAAATAAAGAGAAAAGGCTGTGAAAGATTTCTCCCCAAATCTTTACCACAACTTGTGGAGAAGAGAGGACTGAGAGGGAAGAGAAGGGGATTCAAACTTCACTTTTTACTCTATATTCTTATATACTGCCCAAGTTTTTTTCAGCAAGCATGGATTTCTTTTGTAATAAAAAATGAAATCATAAAAACATATATAAATCAGCTGGAAAATACAATGATAGAATGAGAAAGAACTAATTAATAGTAAAAATAGAAATTAATGGATTAGAAAACAAAGCCCTATTCTCAAAGTTCAATCTGTACCAAGTGTGATCAATATTTAACAAGTGCACAGTATTATAGATGAGGACAGTGAGATTTTAAAAAGCTGCAACAGAAAGTTGTCATACAACTCTAGTCTAAAAGATCTGAATGAGGGCTGGGGTTGTGGCTCAGCGGTAGATTGCTCACCTAGCATGTGTGAGACCCTGGGTTTGATCCTCAGAACCATATAAAAATAAATAAAATAAAGATATTGTGTCCATCTACAACTAAAAAATAAATATTTAAAAGCAAAAACAAAAACAACAACAACAAAACACCAAGTGCTGGGGTTGTGGCTTAGTGGTAGAGNATTTTTATGTGGTGCTGAGAATCAAACTCAGTGCCTCACATGTGCAAGGCAAGTGCTCTACCACTGAGCCACAACCCCAGTCCGCATCTCTAGCCCTTTTTAAATATTCTGTTTTAAGACAGGGTCTTACTAAGTTGCTGAAGATACTGCTAAATTGCTGAGGCTGATGGGAGAGGGGAGGAAGAATGGAGGGAAAAGGTAGGGAATCATGAACTAAAATAGATTTCCATGCACATAATGTTTGCTGGGATGAAGCCAACTACTATAAAGTAACTATAAAGTTCTAAAAAAAAAAAAACACCCCAAAATCAGGAAAAAGAAGAAAAATTGCTGAGGCTGGCCTTGAACTTGTGATCTTCCTGCATAAGCCTCCCCAGCAGCTGAAAGTACAGGCACATACCACTCCATCTGGCTTATACTTTACTGCTTACTCTAATTTGTGTCCCATTTTATCAACCTGACTCTATTTTCCCATTTCTCATCCAACCTTCTGGAACTTTTGGACTAGTCTTCTCAATGTTTTTGCTATGTCTACTCTAGGCCACTTCTAACTCATGCATGGCCTGAATGGCTACTAGATCAATCTTTCTCAAATCCAGGCCTGGTCATTTTAGTACAGTGCTTAAAAACCTCCAGCACTTTCCTAGGTTTAAAGGGCAAGAACTAAACCCTTTAATGTGACACTAATGGCCTAATAACCTGCCAGTTTCCAAAACCTTTACCTCACTGGGCAAACTCTATTCCGGTATGAAGAACATACTAGGCTTTCTGGTGTGCCTCTGTCCATCACCTTCTGTGAGTTGCTTTCCCCACTACTTTCCTCTCTGCCACAGCACAGCACTTTGCTCAGTTTTCCACCAAAAGGCTTTTGACCTCTGTCCCGTTTTAGATTCAGTACATGTTTGCACATTCCATGTAAAATTCCAGGGCTAATTCATTCATCTAGAGCCAAAATCCCATTTTACCTGAGAATCCAAGTCTTCTCCTTTTAAGCAGAGATTGGCATCAAGAACATTGAGTCCCACCAGCAGACCAACAATCACCATCCCTTCTTCCTCCATCATCAATGCCTCAGGTTCATAGAACTCACTAAAAGAAATTGACATGACAAAGGAGATGCTCAGAAATAACTTTTAGACTCCTTCACCACAACCTGCTCTGCTTTTTTAACTGTTAGCGGATAGGCTAGCTACTGACCTCATCCAGGAGCCAGTAGCTACATGGTGGCAAGTTCTTTTCATTTATTTCCACTATGTCAAGTACTACTATTCCTTCTCTGCTACTATTTGGATATTAAGTATCTCCTAAAGATCTGTGTGGTAAAGGATTGATGCTATTGGGAGGTGGTGGAACCTTTAAGAGGTAGGGCTGAATGAGAGATCTTTAGGTCATGACAGATGTGCCTGAGAAGGGAATATTGGGATCTTGGTTTCTTCTCTCTTTTGTTTCCTGTCCAGGAGGTGAGTGGTTTTTATTCTGCAACATGTTCCTGTTGCCTTGCCAGAGACCCAAAGCAACAGGGTCAACTGATTTTTTTTAGAGTTGAAACCTCTAAAAAATTATAAGCCAAAATTAACTTCTTCTAAGATGATTCTCTCAGGGTTTTTTTTTTTTTCCCCCCTTCTGATTGGGAATTGAACTCAGAAGTGCTTTACTGCTAAGCTACATCCTTAGTCCTTTTTTTAAAAAAAATTTATTTTTATTTTGAAGACAGGGTTTTGCTAAGTTGCTGAGGGTCTTGATAAAATGCTGAGACTGGGGCTGGGGTTGTGGCTCAAAGAGAGCGCTCACCTAGCATGTGTGAGGCCCTAGGTTCGATCCTCAGCACCATATAAAAATAAAATAAATATATTGTGTCCACTTATAACTAAAAAATAAATATTAAAAAAAAAATGCTGAGACTGGCCCTGAACTTGTGATCCTCCTTCCTCAGGCTCATAAATTGCTGGGATTACAGGTGTGCCCCATTGTGCCCAATTTTAGGTATTTGTTATAGTGATGGAAAGCTGACTGATATATTCTCCATCCTTTCCTCTTCCTGTGGTTTAGGATGGGCTCTTCCCTCTTTCTGTTTAAGGCTAATTCCTCCATTCAGATCTTGAACCCCAGTCCTTCTCATTATCTCTTGAACACTGCGTTCCTGAGCATCACTCTGCCTCTCCTACTCTACATTAGTTCCCCATTTGCAATGATATGAACTATTTCTACATTTATGCTCTTGATAAACAGGAAATAGGAATCCATAGCCTCCCCACATCCAAGAATAAAACCCTTTCCTCTTCCTGTGTCCCACTGAGCGATCTGTGCTGTAAAAACTTCCTTACCGCCTAGTCATCTCAGTCATTTACAGTGGGGCTCCATCCCCTTTGCTATTGATTCTTATCACTAATGATTTACTAATTTATCAAATCCACTGGCACCCAGGCAATTCTGTGTGTGTGTGTGTGTGTGTGTGTACACATACATATGTGCATTCAGAACTTAATGTCTTAAGAATTAGCATATTAGAACAAAATCTGTAGCTCAATTTACTCAGTATAATTATATTCAGAGTACAATGTATATGAAATATTTGAAATAAGTATTTATCACATAAAAAGATGTTCAATAATAGGCTGTGACTTAAAAACACTGAAAATTTTGGGGTTTAGACCACACTGTAAAAAATACTTTAATCTCACTCCCTAAAAGAATTAACTCCAAAGTGATTCCTGAGTTGTAAATTCTTGTAGTCTAGAGAAAATTCCTTTTAAATGACTACTTACTTATATAGATACAAATATAAAAAATCAGCCAGTTATAAATTTCAGTGATAGGCAAATTAAGTTTTTACTAATGATAAAAGACATAAAATTTTATAAACTGGATATGGAATCCTGAACTAGGTAATATAGATGTGTTCTGTTACAAAAAGCAGGATTTTATACTTTTAAAATTGCCCACTGTGGGCTGGGGTTGTAGCTCAGTGTTAGAGTGCTTGCCTCGCATGTGTAAGGCACTGGGTTTGATTCTCAGCACCACATAAAAAATAAGTAAATAAAATAAAGATATTGTATCTATCTACAACTAAAAAAAAAAAAAAAATTGCCCACTAGTTTTAAACTCATTTCTTTCTTGTTATCATTCAATGTAATAAATACCATTTCATAGAAACTGGAATAGTTTGTCAGTTATCAAATCTTAGATATTGGTACTTTTAAAGAATTATATTCAAAATTTTTCAAAATGAAGTCATGTGAATATTCACTCATAATGACTTTCAGATATCAGTGCTCAAAAGAGAAACATTGCTATTTTAAAACTATGCCACAGAAGAAATATTTAAGATGATAATTTCAATAAAACATTATATACTCATATTTTAATTCAAAATGACCTACAGAACTATGCTCTAATTATTTACAAAGCAAAAGATAAGCAAAGATAGATGATGAAATACCTTAAGAGATGTTTATTGTCTATAAGTACTTTCAGATAATCTGCCAGTTTCTTTTGCATGAGAGCAAGATAAAGCCAAGCTCTGCCTCTTCCCACAGCTGTCCTAGAATTCAAACAGAACCAAACTGTTGTGTCATAACCATAACAACATACAGAAAAACCAAACCAAACCAAACCCCCCAAAACCAATCTTCAGTTAAGCCAGAGTGATATACATGATTGCGCTCTTGAATGCACAGAACAGTGTGAACAGGTGCTTTAGGGTGGAAGGAGGGATGTGCATCATTTGGGCATGCAGAGAAAAAGGCCCACTGCGTAATACCTTTGTGTATTATTTAAATTTTATACCATGGGCATGATATATTTCAATAAAAGGAAAATATCTTAAAGCCAAAAAAATACAATTTCTAGAATAAAACAAGATAAAATTTCATGGAAAGCCAGAAAATGTTAGGTTAGATTTGTATAGGAAAAATTTTTTTCAAAAGACTGATCATCATGCATGTTAAAGTGCTGATGTCTCATAAGTTTTCTAAGGCATTGGCTCAAAGGAGCAATTTTGTTTTATTTTTAATTGTAGTAAAATACACGCAATATAAAATTTATCTTCTTAACCATTTTTATTTATTTTGCTTATTTTTTTGGCATTGGGGATTGTTTGTTTTGTGTGGGCTGCTGGGGGTTGAACCCAGGGCCTTGTGCATGCAAGGCAGGCACTCTACAACTGAGCTATATCACCAGCCCTTGGCACTGGGGATTGAACCCAGGGATACTTTGTCACTGAACTACATCCCCAGCTCTTATTTTTTATTTTGAGACAGGGTCTTGTTAAGTTGCTTACAGCCTCACTAAACTGTGCAAGCTGGCCTCCACCTTGGATCCTCCTGCCTCAGGCTCCTGAGTTGCTGAGATTACTGGGTGGCTTAACCCAATTTTAAACATATATTTTCAGTAGTATTAAGTAATTTACACTGTTTCCCAGCTGGTCCCCAACTGCACAAAGATGCACTTGGAAAAGGCCTGCATTAAAAATTAAAAGAAAAAATGCCTTCCTATTGTAGATCTAAAACCACTTAAAGAAAAAAAGATTGTTTCTAAGCACAGCAACTGCATTTGTAACATCAAAGAAAGTAGTGAAGGTAATCAATAATCTGCATAAAAGGAAGGTCTTAGGCCCAAAGACCTTGCTACAAAGGTCAAATGCAGTCTACATTTCAGAAGCCAGGCTCAGAAAAGTTAATCTAATTTCATCAATAAAAAAGGCTTTGAGCCAGGCTTGGTGGCACATGTCTACAATCACAACTACTTGGAGGCTGAAGCAGAGGGATTACAAGTTTTGGCAATTTAGGGAGACCCTGTCTCAAAAAAAAAAGTCAGTATTGTGGGCTGAGTAGTGTGTGCTACCAGGTTTGACTTCAGTGGTAGAACATTTGCCTCTCACGCGGTACTAGGTCGATTCTGAGCACCACATAAAAATAAATAAATATAATAAAGGTATTGTGTCCATTTATAACTAATATATATAATTTTTTAAAACATTTTTTTAGTTGTAGATGGACACAATACCTTTATTTATTTGTGCTTATATTTTATGTGGTGCCGGGGATTGAAATCAGTGCTTCACAAATACTAGGCAAGTGCTCTACCACTGAGCCACAACCCCAGCACCCTACAACTAAAATATATTAAAAAAAAATGGTCAGTATTGAACTGTACATACAGTTTTGTAGTTTTTTTTCATTTGATTTTTAACTTCTTTCCATATCAAATATTCATTCACATCTTTTTAATTAATATCGTTAAATGACATAATAATTACATATATTTATAGGGTACCTATATCAGCATTTTATGCATATGAAAATAAGTACACGAACTCTTATTGTCCTCCTTAAAAAAAAAAACAAAAAACTAATTAGCTGTTCTGCAACTTGCTTATTTCATTGACTATCTGTCATCTTGAAAATCTTCCCATATTAGTACACAGATGATTTAACTCAATTTTCTATACCTTTAGTGTTTTATTATTAGACTGCACCATTGTTTACTTAGTTTTTTTTTTTTTTGATACAGGGCATTGAACCCAGGGACACTCAACTACTGAGCTACATCCCCAGCACTTTTTTACATTTTATTTAAATATAGGTTCTTACTGAGTTGCTTAGGGCCTTGTTAATTTGCTGAGACTGGCTTTGAACTCTCAATCCTCCTCCTGCCTCAGCCTCTAGAACTGCTGAGATTACAGGCATTTGCCACTGTGCCCAGCTAGCTTTTTTTTTAAAAAATAAGCTGGTTCTAATCTACTGTCAAATATAATTCTATATACTATATGCATCTCTCCCTCTCTCTCTCTCTTTTTTTTTCTCTGTTGCTAAGATGGTCTGGCACTTCTTGGCTCAAGTTATCTTCCTGCCTCAGTCTCTCAGGTAGTGTGTGCCATCAGGTCTGACTCTGTGTCATTTTCACATTACATCTGTAGGATAATATGCCTAGAAATGAAATTGCTGGGTCAATGGGTAGATGTATTTGTAATTCTGGTGGATAGTACCAAGCTATCCTCCACAAGAATGAGTGCAATATGATGCTATGTGAGGGTTGGGACAATCAAAAAAGTATAAAATCTATTTGGCTAATTATACACTAAAAGGACCTGGAAGGATACTGACCAAGACATTAATAACATTTTCTGTTTTTTATTATCTTTGTTATTGTTGTGTTGGGGATGGAACCCATGGCCCTGTGCATTTAAACACCTGCTCTTATCACTGAGCTACACTCCCCAGTCCCAAAGTTTTTACCTAGCTAGTAGGAAGGTGAAAGTTTTGAAATTTTAATTTTTCTTTGCCTTGTTTTTATGTCTCAATGAAAAATTAGCACTTAGGAAAAAAAAGTTATTTTTAATTTTCATAAAAGAGAAAAGGCTTGTCTAGGTTTAAATGCCAATATGAGCAAGTGGTTTTTATCATATATAGTTATGTTCAATAATTAAACCATGGTGAAAACAAATAAGAATTTTGGATATTAGGTCATGCTATAAAAGATAGTTTATGCCAGGTGTGGTGGTGCATGCCTGTACTCCCACCAGCTCGGGAGGCTGAGGCAGGATAGTGAGTTCAAAGCCAGCCTCAGCAATTTAGCAAGGTTCTAAGCAACTCAGTGACACCCTGTCTCTAAATAAAATACAAAAAAGGGCTGGGGATGTGGCTCATTGGTTAAGTGCCACCAGGTTTAATCTCTGGTACAAAAAAAAAGGTGGGGGGATATTTTATGTCAATTGGATAGGGGTATTAAACTAGAGATTCCTCCTAGGATGCAAAATTCATCCTATAAGTTTCAAACTACCTTAAACAATCCTCCACACCCCTAAAAAACAAAAACAAAAAACATAAGCCATAATACTTTGTAAATACTGTAGTAATTTTAGAACTTTTGTTAATATTTAATAAAATAGTAAAAACATTGGAGCTCTTTATGAAATAAAACAGCCCTCAACACGGCTCCTCCTTCTAAAAGGTGGGGAACTGTTATATATCTTTTTTGGAAATACATAAGCTTGTGGCTTATTTAACAACCACAGAATTAACAAGGAAACAGATGTGGTAAATTTGGGTGAGAGTATGCTCTAAGTAAAATAAGACTTCAGAAATGCCTTAGGGTTGGGGGGTGTGAGGCCCTGGATTCTATTTTCAACATATGGTGGGAGAGTCATCAAACAAACACTTGAAAAGCAGGGTCTGCAAAAACTTTAAAACTTATGTGGTATAGGCCAGAAGGTTGAACTAGGGATAGGGACAGAAGGCTTAAGTCCAATCTTAAGAAGAATGCACAGGGCTCAGCAGCAATGAAGTTTAGTGGAACTTAAATGATTTAGAATTCAACTGATCCTCCTGGCTGCACCACTCCCTTGCCAAGGAACAATGGACAAGTCACTTAAACGCTCTAAGTCTCAGTTTCCACACTAGCAAATGGGGATGTCAACAGCTATCCTAGAAGATGGGTATGCAGAATTAGACAATGAAATGTCCTCAGTACAATGTAGCATGTAGCAGATCCTTAGGGTGGCAGCTGTTATTATTACTGAAAATGGCATAGGCTGGTTCCACAGAAGTGTCAAAAAAAGGCTTAAAAGACAAGTTTTAGGGCTGGGGATGTGGCTCAAGCGGTAGCGTGCTCGCCTGGCATGCGTGCGGCCCGGGTTCGATCCTTAGCACCACATACAAACAAAGATGTTNTAAAAAAAAAAAAAAAAAAAAGACAAGTTTTACATCAGTGTAAAAATCCCTAAGGTCCCTTCTAAATGCCAGATTCCATGACAATGCATTGTGTGTGTTTTGCCTAGTTTTTGATCTTAAGCCTATGTATAGTAGTCCCAAGGGCATAGCTAGTCATTACATAATAATCTGTTGGTCCCAGCCTGTTCACAAATGCCCCTTGTCCTGGAATCTAAAATATGGCCTGAATTGTATTATTCAAACTGCTCAAATATATTTAAAATAGATTCTAGGAGAGTAACAATTCCTTTTCCTCCTGTTCTTTGGTTGACAATGTCTTCATAACCTATTTGACTTGCACAGCAAATAGGAATCACTGTCCTCATGTTAAAGAAAAGGAAACTGAGGCTCAGAAAGGTGCAAATCTTGCTGAAGATCATGTACATAATGAGCAACAGAGCTTAAAAGTCTAAATTGAATGTGGTTAATGCTATAATTTGTTTCAAATTAGAAAAAGTTTCATTAGCAAGGAACTGAGAAATGGGTAAACAGAAGGGAGATTTTTTTTTTTTTTTTAAATATCAAATTAGTAAAACTATTTCTCACTCACTTTAATTCTGGCAGATTTCTGACACTAGTAGCTATATCTGATGCTTCTGGACAAAGTTTCTCCACCAGCTCCAAAGGACCAAAGAAAGATTTATTTTGGCCAATAAAACTCTTCTTAACTAAAAGGGAAAACAAAAGCGTTATTCATAAGAACAGGTTGCAAAATTTCTTCTCCCAAAAGGTAATAGAAAGTTGCAGAGCTTCACTGCTTAATCCTTCTGATTCAATCTTTTTCTTCTTCTGCTTTTTTTTTTTTTAAAAACCCAAACTGCTGTAATAATTGTTGGTCTCCTTAATCTTCATATCATTACCTTCCCACTCTTCCAGTCTGTTTTGAATATACATAGCTAGAAGTTCTTTTAAAAATACAAGTTAGATCATGTTTCTTCCTTGTTTAAAATCCCCCAAATACACATAGAATTAAATCAAACTCCTTATCATGACCTCTAAAGGCATACGTTATTCAACCCCTTCTCACTTCCCTGACCTCATCTCGTTTCAGTTTCCCTCTCAGCATGCTTCAATTATCAGTTTTCCTCAAACCAAGGTTGGTCACATTCAGGAGCTCTACATGTTGTTGGTGGTATTGTTGTTTTTTTCTCCTGTGCTAGGAATGTTCTTGCCTCAAATCTTTGTAGGACTGTTTAACTTCTCCACAGTAGCTGAAAGTTTCCTTCCTTGATTCTACTTTCTTGAATTTATAGCATTCTGTAACTGTTTAAACATTTACTATCTTCTTATCCTCTAGAATTTTGCTGTCCAAAGCAATCACTAGCCACATATGCTACCTACAGAGTGAGCACTTGCAGCATGGCTAAGTAAAATTGAGGAACTGAATTGAGATGTGCTATAAGTGTAATACACAATGGACTTATTTTAAGCCGTAGGATAAAGAATGCAAAATATGACATTAATAAGGCTTCAAAATAATGATTATGTGTCAACATGATAACACTGTGGATATTACAGGGTTCAACAAAATGCACTACTGACATTAGTTTTAGCTGTTTCTTTTTACTTTTAAACGTGCCTAGCATAAAATTTTAAAATGCCTATGTGGCTTACAGAACATTTCTTTTAGACAGCACTGCTCTAGAAAGAATGCTGCTTCTCGAGGGCAGGAAGTTCTTCTGTATTCTGCTGTTATCCCTTCACTAAGAACAATGTTGGGCACTGGTGAAAAATGATGAGGAAACACCTAACCCACATTTCCACACTCCCGAACGCCCCCTCAGGCTCACCTTTCAGCCCATGTTTGAGGCAGTGTTCCATCACTACAAAAAATTGCTGCAAGGGGGCATGGTCCGCATCCAGGCTGCGACCCAGGCTCAGAGCAGACTGGAGCAAGACCTTGATGCTGAGTTTCATCATGTGCATCAAGTTGGCACGCTCCTCCATCATCTGGCCCTTGGAAGCTGTGGGGCACAAGCAGGGAAAGCTTCGTGAGTGGACTGTGTGTGTTCCAGGAATGGGGGATTTGAGGCTGGATAATGGAGGGAAGACAAACAAAGCAGGGAGTCAGACGGTATGCTCAGGGTGCGAACGTGCCGAGTTGCAGGTAACTGGGGTTCGCAGTCATCGGGTCACTGATTTCTAGAGGCCAGAGTCCCACCTGCACCGCCTGGGCCTTAGGTCAGAAGAAAGGTAGGGCTTCCTACTTCAGAAGCCTCTCCCAGGGGGCTCCGCGCGTTGCTAGGGCGACAGCTCTACCAAGACTCACGGCAATTGGTCTCTCCTTATTCCATTTCCAACCAATGAAAGGGTGCAAACTCCAGGAAGCCCTGCCCCAAGCTAGAGGTGTTGCTGGGAAAGCGACTGTTCTGTGAGTATTGCTATTGGAAAAATTCAGCTCAAGGGGACTGGGCGACGCATGCGCGCCGTATGGCGGCCAGGATCCGGCAGACTCCAAGCCACACAGGCTGCTCCCGGGGTTCTTTTGTTCGGTGGTGTGGGCTGGGTCGCAGTAGGGAAGCATTCTTTCCCCCAGTTCCTGACTCAAATTCCTGTCAACGAACTTTCTTCCACAACTAGTGGGCAGTTCTCAGTTTTAAACACAATTTTTGTGGAGAGGGAGATAAAAAAATGTCAGAATCAGAGCTGGGACTGTGGCTCAGTGGTAGAGTGCTTGCCTAGCATGTGTGAGGCACTGGGTTCGATCCTCAGCACCGCATACATAACATACATAGTGTCAATCTACAGCTAAATATATATTTTCTAAAATGTCAAAATCAAATCAGCTACATACCAACATCTATGACAAGTGCCTACCAAATGCTCTCGCAACCTAGAAAACTGCCATGCCAGAAATAAAAAATTTAGATCCGAAATTCAGAGCCCCATCAGGAAAACTAAACTCAGGTGCGAAGGGGGCTCTCCCTGGGGGCCGAAGAACCCCTTTCACCGCACCTATGCCATCATTCAATGTTTTCACTTTCCCAGTTTGGCTGAGGCGCGCGGGGTGGTGGTGGGGAAGAGGATATGGTATTGTTTCAGTTTGCAGCTGATTACTACTGAGGTTAAGCCCTTTTTCATAAGTTCATTGCCTCCTAGCATTTCTTTGTGAATTGCTTGTTGTACAGAATTGTTTGCCCTGTATACTCCAGATACTGCATTAATATGGACATATAGTTAAAAGAACATGTATACACATGTACACAAACTCTTTTGTATAGCTATAAGTAAAACTATTTAAATCTAAAAAAAATGATGCTGTTATGACTGAACTTTAATGAAGGTCTTAAGAAAATAGGGTGATATTTGGGACTCTATATCTGCAAAACCCAAGAAGATAGGGAGAGAGCTGCTGGGAAAGACAGTATAATCATTTTATCTTGGTTGTGAAGAGGAAAACATAGGTTAAGTAAAGCATTTGGATATGGGTGGTATAATTATGTTTAAATTTTTAGAGAACCTTGTTTATTAAATTTATAAATTTAAAAAAAATTTAATGAAGTGATGATTAGAAATGGAAAAGGAAATAAAAATTGTAAAATCTCTTCAAGAGAAGGGAGAAACCATCAATTATCACAGAAACAGTTTGTAAAGATTTATCTTTTAAATTAAAGACACCAATCCCAGTTCTATAAGCTAGTAGTTTTCATATCAGATACATATAGGGTAAGTCTTGCCAAGGACTGGTCATACCCCGATATTTTAAGGAACTCAATTTCCATATCCTCAGGTTTCACAGGCAGTTTCTTCCCCTTCTCATTTTATAGAAAGGCAATTCATTTCCCATCCCATAACTTGCCTTTATGCAGTGACCTAAGGTGCAGAATATCTCCCATACTAAAAGGAGGTGAAGCCTCCTTTGATGATTAATCAAGTCACCAAAAAAATGTGAAGAATTTCCAATCTCTTATTGCTTAATGTACTTCCCACAAATACAATGTCCCTCCTTATCTGTGAGACATATGATCCAAGATGTTCCAAGGATGTCTGAAACCTCAATAGTACCAAACCCTATACATACTATGTTTTTTCTTATACATACATACCTATGATAGTTTAATGTATAAAGCAGGCACAGTAAGAAATAGAATAATTATAATAATAAACTGTAATAAGTTATTTAAAATTTATAAAGTATCTAGTTTTGTAATTTTCCATTTAATATTTTCAGACCACAGTTGATTGCAGGTAACTGAAGTCACAAAGTGAAACTGTGCATAAGGGGAGACTATTATTTAAGTTTTAGTCAGTTCTATATGTATCTCTATGATGTGTCATTAACTTGATTGACGTTTTCCACAAATTGAGCCAAAACTATAGCTTCAAGTTTTCGATGAAAATGGATTTAAGGTACAATAAGCTAAAAAACTGTTCATCAAAATATATTCCACTGGCAAAAGTGTAATGAAATAAGCAATATTTACATGTCCACAACCATCCAGAGTATTCTGGGTTAAACAGGGTGCCTAATTATCATTTGACAAGTCTTAGAAGAGCTTTTTTTTTTTTTTTTGGTATATTGCTAGAAGTTGAATTTTTTTTTTTTTTTTTTTTGGTCGTTCGGGGTTTTGAATCCAGGTCTACCACTGAACTATACCTCTTTTCATTTCTGAGACAGGGTGTTGCTAAATTATGCCAAGGTTGGTCTTGAACTTGTGATCCTTTGCTTCAACCTCCCAAGTCGCTGGGATTATGGGTGTGCACCACCAGGCCTGGTGCGATATTTCTTGGATATATCCAGATTGCATACTTTTGCAAGGCAGGTAATTTTCAATTATTTGCTTTCTTTGTTGAAAGGAGCAAAAATAACTTTTGATATTAGAGCAATGCTATGTAGTATATAGCTTGGAAGGAGTTCAAAGATGAGCAATACTGTTATAACAAAACTCCATTTCTATTTCTTATTTATGTATAGCAGATATCTCAGTGATCACATCTATAAAAAACGAAACAAAAAAATAGGTCTAAATTTGATGGTGAATTCTATCCTATTTTAGCAGTAAGTCAATCATACATACTAAGGAAAAAATCAACACCATTCAACATCATTCAGCACTATTCAGCTTGTTAGGAGATATAAAGACAAATTTATTCATGTTTAATAATAATTTAGAAAAATTACATTCCTTTTATCAATGAAACATCACTAATAGCTTTAATGGTAATTCATTCCAGGAGACAAAAATCTTTATATACTTAAGCTTTAGTTATGAGAAAAATATATAAAATTTTGACTTATTTACATATTTTTGCCAAGATTTATGATAAGTTATCCAGCAATATTTTTTTACAAATATTGCTGGACAACCTATCATAAATCTTGGTATATTAAGATAAAATTCTATTGCAGCAGTAGTATGGAAATTCAAGTTCAAGGAATAAGTGGGAAAATGGATGATGGAGCCAGGCATGATGGTACAGGTCTACAATCCCAGTGACTTGGAAGGCTGAGACAGCAGGATGGCAACTTCAAAGCCAGCTTTAGAAAGTTAGCAAGGACTTAAGCAACTTAATGAGACCCAGTCTCAATAAATAAATAAAGGGCTAGGGATGTGGCTCAGTGTATAAGCACTCTTGGGTTGAATCCCCTACACCAAAAAAAAAAAAAAAAAGGGACAACGGTGCTTATCAAATCATTAAGGTATTTATATACCAATTGATTCACTCAAGGAAACCTGTATCAGCTTTATTTTTAAAGGTCAATATTTACAATAAAGCAGAAAATGTTTTCTGAATAACTTCAAAATATGATGAATTTTATGTGTCAACTGTAAAAGCTGCAGTGTTCTCCCCCCACTGCCCTGGTTCTAGGGATTAAACCCAGGGTTTTGTGCATGATAGGCAAGCACTTTACCGCGGAACCATACCCCCAGCTCTCAAAGATGGAGTCTTTTAAGAAGTCACATGAACAAAAACATAAGACCAGTGTCCCAGGCAGTTGGAGCTGGGTGGCAGTAGCTTTTTCCACTGTTTCTGCACAGCAGTATTTGCAATCACCTCACACATCCCTTGTTTTTTCAGTACCAATTTCCATTTCTATTCAGTATAGAGGATCATGGAAATTAAGAGCATAGGTATAATCCCAGCGATCCGAGTCACTGAGGCAGGAGGATTGCAAGTTTGAGGTCAGCCTCAGCAATTTAGTGAGACCCTTAGCAACTCAGCAAAACCCTGTCTCAAAATAGAAAATAAAAAGGGCTGGGAATGTAGTTCAATGGTACAGTATCTCAGGTTCAATCTTCAGTGCCCCCCAAAAAGAAAAAAAAAATATGAACTTGAACAATCTTTTGGCCATTCAAATTTTCCAGATTTGTGATCTTGGCCAAACTAAACTCCTTTAAAAGTAGTTTAAATGGTTAGGGCGAGATGGCACATGCCTGTAATCTCAGAAGCTTGGGAGACCAAGACAGGAGGATCAGGAGTTCAAAGCCAGCCTCAGCAAAAGCAAGGCACTAAGCAACTCAGGGAGACCTTATCTTTAAATAAAATACAAAATAGGGATGGAGATGTGGCTCAGTGTTCAAGTGGGCCCCTGAGTTCAATCCCTGGTGGGCCCCCCCCCAAAAAAAAAAAGTAGTTTAATGGTGGGTGTGTAGTGGCTCACACCTGTAATTCCAGGGATTTGAGAGGCTGAGGCAGTAGGATTGAAAATTCAAGGTCAGCCTAGGCAATTTAGCAAGACCCTGTCTCAAAATTTAAATAAATAAATAGTGCTGGAGACCTACCATAGTGGTAGGGCACCCCTGGGTTCATGTCCTAGTTAAAACAAAACAAAAACAAACACACAAACACACACACAATGCAATTTACAGAACATCACAAAGCTCTACACTTTTTGAATTACCAAATAAATGATCTGATCGGGGATATCAATCTTGACTATTTTACAGGGTCCAGGCCTGTCATCTAAAGGAGTAAATCTGAAGAAAGACTGAATTAGAAAAAAACATGTCCAATCTCAAGGAATTTTAGAGATTCTTTTCGTTGGTTTCTGTTACAGAAAAGTGATGGAATTTCTTACAGTGGTCCATGTTATCCTTTGAATATACCTTGCTGCTCTGTCACTGCAATTTATTTTTAAAATGGACATGTTTCTTTCTCTCCCTCTTTCCCTGCTCCTCCCTAATCTCTCTGTCCCTAATCTCAGGGGAAACAGGATTACCTTTCTTCCCCACCCTAGGGAGATTTATCTGTCCTTGAGCATACATCCACCATAGGAATGAAGTAATCCAGACTTTGGGGATGGCACCAGATCTCAGAAATGACTATCTCCTAAGTAAATTACAACTCCAACAGAGAACAGGTGGAATGTAGCCTTTGATTCACCTCTTAAAAGTCTCCTGCTCCTTGATGTGCAGAATCACAGCCTCTGGGACAGGGCTGTGCTTCTTCTTTGCTAGCAAAGCAATAAACCTTTTTCTTTTTTTCTCAAAATGATCTCCTTATTATTGGATTGGCATCAGAGACAAGGACTGAGATTTTGGTAACAAATTCTTTATAAACTTTTTTGAGTTGTGAGTAACCCTTTGGTGTCTTGCATAATCTTTTAATACAGTGGTGTTATTGTGTAAGGAATTGATAATAAAACATTTCTGTACTTGCCTAGATTTCACTTATCTCTGTGGCTAACTTAAGGAGTTTGCCAAGAGGAAAGGGAAAAAGTGTGCTTCACTTTGGAAGGAGCTGCATCAATTATGCAGGGGCCTTTTGACACATGGAAAATAAAATTTGTCATGGAAGGTAACAGAAAAAAGCATGATATGTACTACCAACCTAATGAGAAATATACAGCTAACTAATGTTATGTTTTTAGTTTTTGTTTTGTTAATGACTTCTCACATGAGCACATTCATATGAGTATGTACGCATAAAACATTACTCATCCTTTAGGAGGTCTCATCCTGTTTGTATGAAATTAGTGTGTTGGGAGAAGAAAGTACTCAGGCTATATGCAAAGACACTTGGAAAGAAACAATAGTGCTGAAGGCAGTTTTGGCGAAGGAATATAATATGTTGAATGTTCTTTTATGTGTTTGGATTTTTTTTTTTTTAAAAACTATGTGTATTTCTTTAACAACAGCCCCCTCCGCCCCCACCCCCCCAAAAATACAGAATAACTGTGGACAACACAATCCCTGTGGGGCCCAGATCCCACATTGGATAACTTTAACTGTTTTTTTTTTTTTTGAACTGGGGATTTAACTCAAGGATGCTTTATCATTGAGTTACACTTACAGCCCTTTTTATTTTTATTTTTTTAAATTTTGAGACAGGGCCTCACTAAGTAGCTGAGGCTGGCTTCAAACTTGCAATCTTCCTGCCTCAACCACCTGAGTCACTGGGATTACAGGCAAGCACCATACCCAGCCTTTTGGATAACATTTTAAAACAAGCATTCAAAGCATTATCCAAGAGTCCTTTAAAATTGCTTCTGAAAAAATGTTATCTGGCAGGGGTGCTACTCACATTCAACCATCTCCACTCCTAAACTGCTCTCTGAAAACTCTTACTGTCCTTATTACTTGGATTAGCCAGCTGTGGCCCTGGTCCTGGATCAAGTGGAATACTCTTTCTTCCAATTTACTTCTCGGAGGCCTCTGCAGAATGTGCTGTGCAGGACCCATTTCCTTCTTGTCCCACCTGATGGCTTCAGTTCCTGGTGACCTTTTGGGACCAGCCACACTGCTCATCCCTATAGTTATTTGAATTTCAGTCCTTTGGAAGTCATGTTCATAATTTTGGCCAGATTGAGCACAGCAGTTCATTATTTATTTATTATAATAAATAGTGCTGGAGACCTACCATAGTGGTAGGGCACCCCTGGGTTCATGTCCCAGTTAAAACAAAACAAAACAAAACAAAAACAAACACACAAACACACACACAATGAAAATTACAGTGGTTGAACTCAGCGATGCTTAACTACTAAGCCACATTCTGATTTCTTTTTATATTTTATTTTAAGATAGGACAGTTTTGTTTTTTGTTTTTTGTTTTTTTTTTGAGAGAGAGAGAGAGAGAGAATTTTTAATATTTATTTTTTTAGTTTTTGGCAGACACAACATCTTTGTCTGTATGTGGTGCTGAGGATCGAACCTGGTCCGCACGCATGCCAGGCGAGTGTGCTACTGCTTGAGCCACATCCCCACCCCAAGATAGGACAGTTTTAACTACATGCATTTCTGTCTCTTGAGGAAACTGTCTTCTTGCTAAACTGCTTAGGGCCTCGTTAAATTGCTGTAGTTGGCTTGGAATTTGCAATCCTCTTGCCTCAGCCTCCTGAGTTGCTCAGATTACAGGTATGTGCCACCAAGCCTAGCACTTACTACTTTCTTTAAACTGACTAATTAAAAAATAATCTACATAGTCCCTATTATGACATTTTATATATAAAGTTATTTAAAAAGAGAAGCTGAGAATAGGCTCAAAAGATACACTGTCCTGATTCAAGTTTCCTTCTTTGTAAAATGGAATAATGATGTTACCCACACAATTTGTCAAGATCAGTGCAAAATTTTGGACCAGGGCCTGGACCAAAGTACAGAAGTCAATCTCCTTTTCCCTAATCCTAATGGATTGCAACTTTGCTGCAAAGAGGGTGTGGGTAGGAGGCCCCCGCCTACATGCCTGCCTAATATGCTGCCTTGCCCTGAGATTCAGAGGGTTCTGACCTTAACTACCTGTGGTTGCGTGGGGTTAAGGAGGGTAGAGAGAAACCCCAAGGCTTCCAGAGTGAGCCATAGCACCAGGGAGGAAGTAGAAGGTGAGACCCCCCCTGGAGCCTGGCTCCAAGGCCCCTTCATGTGCTCCTTGGTCCCAACAGACTTCACTTATGAGACAAAGAAAAAAAATTAAGAATTTCAAGCATGGGGCAGTTTTGACTGGCTCTTTGAACCACACTGATTAGACTGAATTGACTGCACACCCATGAAGCCAGTCCTGCTACCTTCAAGGATTACTGTGAAGATTAAATAGATGGTCCATGTACAGATAGTACATGTACTAAATTGCTAAATTGCTTAGGGCCTTGCTAAATTGATGAAGTTGGCTTGGAATCTGCAGTCCTCCTGCCTCAATACCAGAAAAAAAAGATAGTACATGTAGAGTCTCACTAAGTTGCTTAGGACCTTGCTGAGGCTGATTTCAAACTTGAAATCCTCTTGCCTCAAACTTGCTGGGGTTATATGGCCAGCTATTGTTTTTTGGCAGTACTGGGGATCAAACCCAGGGCTTCATGCATGCTAGGCAAGTGCTCTATCAATGAGCTACAATGAGCTATCAGTGAGTCCCGGCCCTTTGTTTTGAGAGAGATTCTTGCTAAATTGCCTAGGCTGGCCTTGAACTGTGATCCTCCTAATCTAGCCTCCTGAGTCCCAGCTGCCTGGCAAATGTTGGCTATTTTTATGACATTATCCTAAGTGGAAAACCCGAAATTTTTCAAATATGTATTTATTCATCAAATATTGATTACTTATTATTCTTGCTAGGCACTGGCTTATTTTATTTATCAATAAACAGCTCATGTTTATTATAGTCAGGCATGGTGAAATGATGTTTCTTTTAGTCAATGACAGACCAATGCACACCTCATATTTGTGGTGATACTGGTGTAAACGACCTCCTGTGCTTCCAGTTATATAAAAGTACAGCACATACAGTTATGTACTATAACTGTAATACTATAATATTTGATACTGTAATACTATAATATTTGATAGTGATAATAAATGACATTAATGGTTTATGTATTTATTATACTAGCTTTTTATTATTTTAATGTTTACTCTGTTTAAAAAAGTTAACTGTAAAACACTAACCTCAGACAAGTCCTTTTGGGGGTGTTCTAGAAGAAGGCATATTGCTATCATAGGAGATGACAGTTCCAAGTGTGTTCCCACCCCTGAAAAACGTGTCAGTGGGATAAGATTGGGAGGTGGAAGAAGTGGTATGATGATCTTGACCTTGCATAGGCCTAAGTTATGTGTGTATTTTATTTTATTTTATGGTATTGAGAATTGAACTCAGGGGTGCTCTACTACTGAATTACACCCCCAGCCCTTTTTATTTTTATTTCTCAGTCTGGCTTCGAACTTGTGACCCCCCTGCCTCAGTCTCCCAAGTTGTTGGGATTACAGGCATATGCCACTGTACCCTATTGTATTTTATATCTTTTTCTTTTTTTTTGTACCGGAGACTGAACTCAGGGGCACTTGATCACTGAGCCACATCCCCAGCCCTTTTTTGTATTTTATTTAGAGACAGGATCTCACTGAGTTGCTTAGCGCCTTGCTTTTTGCTGAGGCTGGCTTTGAACTTGTGATCCTCCTACCTCAGCTTCCCAAGCTGCTGGGATTACAGGCCACCATGCACCCAGCATATCTTCATTTTTAATTGACATATAGTAATTACACATATTTATGGGGATATAGTGTGACTTTTCAATACATATATACAAAGTAATGGCCAGTCCAAGGTATTGGCATATCTAGCACCTCAGATAGTATTAGTTCCCTGTGTTGAGAAAATTCCAAATTTCTGTTAGCCATTATGGAACATTCAATCAATTGTTGCCAATCAGGCAGGGGATGTAGCTCAGTGGTAGAGTGTTTGCTTGACATGTATAAGGCCCTGGGTTCAATCCTTAGTATCACCACCAAGAAAGAAAGAAAGACAGAAAGAAAGACAAAAAAGAAAGAAAGAAAGAAATCAATAATTACCAATCATAGTTATCCTAGTGTACTACAGAACATTAGTAGTTTTTCCTCCTATCAAAATGCACCCCATATCCATTAACCTTTCTCTTTCTATCACCCTCTCTCATCCCTGGCTCTGGTAATTACCACTCTATTTTCTATGAACCTTAGGTTTTAACAAAAAAGCTTAAAAAGTAAAAAAATAAATAAAAATAAAGATAGGGCTGGGGATGTAGCTTAGTGGTAGTGCACTTCCCTAGCATATACAAAGTACTGGATTTCATCACTAGCACAGCAAAATAAATCCATCAATACATATACCCAGCAAAAAATCAATAAAAACAAAAATAGAGCTGGGGATGTAACTCAGTGGTAGAGCACTTGCCTAGCACATGCAAGGCCCTGGGGTTTGATCCCTAGCACTGCAAAATCAATCAATCAATCAATCAATATTAAAAATTTCAAAAACAGATAAAGGATATAAAGAAAATATTTCTGCACAGCTATGTAATGTGTTATTATGAGAATCACATAGTAAAAAAAAATTAAAGTTTATTAAGCCAAAAAAGTTATAGTAAGCTAAGGTTCATTTATTACTGAGGAAAGAAAAAAAATTTTTGTAAACTTAGTGCAGTGTGGGGAGCCATTCTCACACGTGACTGGGCAACTCCTGGTTTGGGTCTGAGGCGCTCTGGCTAAACTGTGTCGGAGCTTTCCCGACCCTCTCCTGGTGCGAGAGCCTGTCCGTGTGGGGGTGTGACTTGACCACTTACCCTGGGGCCAATCACTGACCCTGACCTTGGAGTGCTGCCCCCCTCAACCTTCATTGGATGGAATTCTCCCCTGAATTTCTTGTTCCCCAATAAAAGGCTACTCCCTGGCGTGCTCTCTCTCTCTCTCCTGCTAGCCCTGAGTAATCCCTGCTGCCCTACTGGGTGGTTCGAGATATGAGTCAGAGGGAAAGCCGTCTCGGACATGGTCATAGAAAAAGGTAACTGAGTCTGTGTGTTTTATTTCGATCTCACTAGCTAACTTTTATGCCAAGAACTTCTTTAATGAAACCAGTGCGCTGGTCGCATGGTGGAATTTGGCGCCCAACGTGGGGCGCCAATTGCCAGGTTTCTGTTCTCGCGACTAAAAGGCTCAGGGGTCACTCTAGTTAAACTGGGCTAACTGGGCTGCACAAAATAACCACACAAGAGACACAAATACCTTTTTCTTTGGGGTTGCTGTGACGGCTCCTCTGACCTTAAGGGTCCGCAGAAAGAGAGAGAGCGAGAGCACGCGCTGACCCCTTTTATTGAGGAGAAGCTATTCAAATGAGGCAAGGGGTCAGGTTTCAGGGGCTGAGTCTATCTTCATGATGTCCACTGTCAGCAGGTTGACTGATACCTGGGTAGGCCACACCCAAGGGCACAGTAAGAGGAGCGGACACACACAAGGCACTTCCATGGAAGATTCTATCCTAAACAGGGCAAGGGGTTATATTACAAAGGAACAGGTGAGCATAGCTTCACCCATGGGGCTGTAGCAAGACACACCCATTTCTGTGACTGAGCACCTCAGCACCCAGCTGGGGAGTGTAACTCAGTCACAAGTAAGGTTGGCCTCCCACAGTACAGTACAAGTATACAGTGTTTATAAAGTTTACAGGAACATATAGTAATGTCCTCAGTTTTCATCACTCATTACTCACTCACGCCTAACTCAGAGCAATTTCCAAGCTTGTAAGCTCCATTCATAGTTAAGTGTCCTATACAGGTATACAATTTTTACCTTTTATATTTTATTTTACAGTACTTTAGATGTGTTTAGATACACAAAAACCACTGTGTTACAGCTCCTACTGTATTCAGTACAATATCATGCCATACAGGTTTGCAGCTTAGGAACAATTGGCTATACCATGTAGCCTAGGTGCATAGTATGCTAGACCACCCTGGTTTCTGTAAGTACACATTATGTTCACACAATGATGCAAGTGCCTAACAATGCACTTCTTAAAATGTATCCTCATTGTTAAGGGCTGCATGACTATATTTGCTTACTTTGTTATCTGAGCTAAGAGGTTTCCAGGAGATCCTGTGTCTTGACTCTAAAGACTGTTGTACAATCAAATTTTCACTTACATGTGGAAAAGTCTCCAGAAAGGGGTCATCTTAGAGGGCAGTGGAGTCCTGGATTGAGCAGGCTCTTTCCTTACTTTGTAGTCCTACTTTGCACTGCCTGAATCTGACATCGACAGATGTACCAGTGGGTAGAAGTGAATCAAAAAACCGCAAAGGCACCTTACAGTATTTTTTTTTTTCTTTTTTTGGTGCTGGGGATTGAACCTAGGGCCTTGTGCATGCGAGACAAGCACTTTACCAACTGAGATATATCCATAACCCACATTACAGTATTTCTTAGAAAGCACTATAGTCTTTAGTCAGCTCTGCCCCACAGCCATTGTGAATGTTCTACACTGCACTATCCAATACACTATCCAATAGCCATATGCAAGTTACTAGGCACTAAAAGTGTGGCTGCTGTGACTAAGGAACTCAATGTTAAATTCAATAAAATAGTGTCCCTCATTATCCACAAGGGGATTGGTTCCAGGATTCCCAAGATACCAAAATCCACAGATGTTCAAGTCCCTTCTCTAAAATTATGCATAATTTAAATCATCTTTAGATTACTTATAACACCTAAAACAATGTAAATACTCTGCATATAGCTTCCATATGATAGTTTAGGAAATGACAAGAAAATCAGTACATGTTCAGCACAGACACAATTTTTCCCCTGAATACTTCACTTTTCATCTGCAGTTGGTTGAATTCATGAATGCAGAACCCATGTATAGGACTGCCAAATGTATTCAATTTCAATTTTTAAATTCAATTAAAAAAATCAGCCAGGCATAGTGGCATATGCTTGTTGTTCCTATTACTCAGGAAGCCGAGGCAGAAGGATGGTGAATTTCAGGCCAGTGTGTGTAACATATAGAAATGTGGAAATAAAATAACAAATGAAAACAAAACAACAACAACAAAAAAAAAAAAAAGAAGAAGAAGAAGAAGAAGAAGGAATTCAATATATATTCTTTTAACCCAGGGGTGCTGTACCACTGAGTTATATTCCAGTCCTTTATTTTTTGACACAGGGTCTCACCAAGTTTCTAAGGCTGGTCTGCGACTTGTGTCTTCCTGCCTCAGTCTCCCTAGTTGCTGGGATTATAGGCAAGCATCATCATGCCAAGCAAGAAATTCAATTTTAATAGAATCTTAATTAATTTTACATTTAAATATCACTCAGGTCTAATGATTACTGTATTGGATAGCACAGCTCTAAATATTTGGCTTATAGGACTAGGTCAAATCTTAATATCATAATCATTTAATGTTTCCTTTCTTCTCATAGACATGCTGAAACATTAGATTACAAGGGTTTAAATGGATTTCTTTCTTTCTGTACTGGAGATTGAACCCAGGAGCGCTTTACCACTGAGCCACATCCCCAGTCCTTTTTATTTTGAGACAGAGTCTCCCTAAATTGTTTAGGGCCTCACTAAATTGCTGAGGTTGGTCTTGAACTTTGGATCCCGGCTGGGATTACAGGCATGCGCCACCATGCCCGGCTGTTTAAATGGATTTCAAGAGCTCATTGGGTGATTAAAAAAAAAAAAAATCCCCATTTTTACAGTCTGGAAACTGTAAGTGTGAGGGGTGATGGCCTCTCCCGTTAGTGGCAGTGCCTGAGGAGAACCAAAACCTACTGTCTCCCGACTTTATTGTTCTTACTCCACTGTGAGTCACATTTGCTCTTTCAACACCCGCGGGAGGAAGGTGGGAGACCCACTGGATTCTGAGTTTTAACAGCAAGAGAATGGTATTGTGTTCGATTCTTGTTTTTATTTTTTTGTACTGGGGATTGAACCCAGAGACGCTTTACCATTGAGCAACACTCCCAACCCTTTTTTAATTTTGAGACAGGGTTTCGGAAAATTGCTCAGAGCCTCCTTAAATTGCTGAGACTGCCCTCAGATTTGCCATCCTCCTGCCTCCGCCTCCCAAATCGCTGAGATTACAGGCGTGCGCCACCGCGCCCTACGATACTTAAGTATTCAAAAGTTAATACGGATTACTTAAATCTAAATCCGTATCTTTTCTTATCTACAGTCAAATCTGTGAGAAAAGTGCTGCTGTTCTGGAGCGTACAATTACTACTGCAAAATGACGAATGGCCGTGGCCCAACTTCAGGCTGTCCAATCCCATGGCCGAATCCCGTTTCAGCAGTGCAGCGTAAAGACCGCCGGCGAGCAGCGAGGCGTGTAACAGGTTGTTTGTGTTGACAACTCGTCTGACTAGCTGAACTGGACGTACACCCTTGCCAGCCCGGACCCCACCGCGACCCGGAGCCTCAGGGACCAGCTACCCACGCGCAGCGCGGCAACAGCACCACAGGGGCGCCCCCCGGTAGAGCGTACCTGCGCGCACCGCGCCGTCCCCGCCGCCGTTCCCGCCGCTCAGCCCCGCAGCCGCACGCAGCGCGCTCCCGCAGCTCGCCGACAAGTTCCCGGTGGCCTTTCGCGCCAGGGTCAGGATGGGCACAGACCAGCCCTCGGCCGTCGCCCGGGACCTCGCGGCGCTCCGCAGCTCCCCCGGG
>NW_025999871.1:1251938-1259953 GCF_001458135.2 Marmota marmota marmota
GGTCCACTATCTCAAACTCCTCTCCCGGCTCCGACGCAGACCCTGGCCCTGGCTCCGGCTCCCGCTCCGCCGGGCAGCCGTCTTCCCGGTCGGCCATCTTGGCCGCGTCACGTGCCCGGCGGGCTGGCGGCGGCCGGCGTGCGGGCGGGCGCTCCAGTTCCCTCTAGTTCCCTCCTAGCCCTTTTATTTCTGTTCCCCAGATTTATCTCCCTTCTCACCGCCCGCCTTGCTTTTCTTTCGCAGTCAAAAGTTCAGGAAAGTACAGATCACCATGTAAGAAACCCCCATAATCCCACCAGCTGGGAAGACTTACTTGCACGGAAGTTGCTCTTGAACTTTCTCTCTTCCAGGACTCTGCACCCAGGCTGCAATATAATGGGCTCCCTAGGCCTTCATTTTCTTAGTGATACGATTTCCTCTTTTTAATTTCATTTCCTGTCTAATATTTTCCACTGTATCATTTTTCTGCAACATTCTTAAGAATGAGCCCTAAACTGGGCGCGGTGGTGCAAGCCTGAAATCCCGGCAGATCGGGAGGCTGAGACCGGAGGATTGTGAGTTCAAAGCCAGCCGCAGCAATTTAGCAAGGCGCTAAGCAACTCAACCCTGTTTCTATTTAAAATACAAATAATAGGGTTGGAGACGTGGCTCAGTGGTTGAGTGCTCCTGAGCCACGCCCCTCCCCCCAAAAGAATAAGCCCCAAACTGGCAGCTAAGCAAACTTGGACAGATAAGTTAAAAAAAAATTATTATTTTTTTCCTTTTAAATCAAATGACTACATACGACAGCTTGACAGGAAAGTGTTTAATACTGTGGTGGACTGGGAATTAGAAGATCTAGGTTTTGCTATTAATTAGTTAAGTAGGATAATAATAGGACTGGCCTCATTGCTAAATAAGATTTTGCAGTAAGGACTACACAGCAGATGTTAGCCATTGTTAGAAACCACTGGCTCTAGTTACCAAACAGTTTGAGCAACTCACCTAGTTATTCAGTCTGCATTTTTATCCGGAAAATGAGGAAATTTGGCTAAATAACAACTCAAATTTCACTAGCGTTTAACACTGTAAAGTGAGGCATGTGGGCTAGCAGAAGAGCCAGAACGGTGGCACACACCTCTAATCCCAGCTACTAGGAATGCTGAGACAGAAAGATCACAAGTTCTAGCCAGCCTGAGCAATTTAGTGAGATTCCCTCTCAAATTTTTAAAAGAGGGCTCTGGACCATGAAACAAACAAGAAAGAAAGAAAGAAAAAAAAAAGCTGAATATATGATAAAAGTTGTCAATGTTTAGAAATAAGATATTTCACCTAAAAGTCTGGATTTTAGCTTTCTCTTAAATCACTGTAAGATTTGAAAATTTGGTGTGTATTCCCTGTTGGTAATAAACTATTGGGGTGGGCGGTGGCTGCTGTCAAAAAGTATTCAATGACACTTGTAATGAAAAATAATAATCAGGTAAAGGGACCATTGTAACCAGGTCTAGCATTGGGAGAGATTGGGCTCAACTCCCAGTATGGCAGGAGCCAGTGTGAATTTATAGCCAAGGATAGAAAATTACCAAGCAGAAACATCATAAGGGAGATTTTGGCCTCATTAACCTAACAATTCTTGCTGAAGACAAGCCAGGGTGATCAGGATCACTGGGGGGATAGGGAAGGATGAAGATCCTGATCAGATATGGAGGATGGGGTTCTTGTTAAACTGACTTAAAACAAGGCCTCCTGGCTGAGGCAGGAAGATCACAAGTTCAAGGCTGGCCCCAGCAATTTAGTAAGGCCATAAGCAATTTAATGAGACTCTGTTTCAAATAAAAATATAAAGGGCTAGTGATGTAATTTAGTGGTTAAGAACCCCTGTGTTTAATCCCTAATACCAAAACAAAACAAAATAAAAAACTGAGGTAAAGCAGTTAAAACTGGATTTTACAAGGTTGTACACAGAAGGACAAAGAGATTTAGATGCCTCACTGAAGGTCAGTGAAGAAAAATATTGTGTCATTTCCCCTTAAAAACCCCTGGTACACCAGGCATGGTGGCACATGCCTGTAATACCAGTGCCCTGGGAGGCTGAGGCAGAGGATAGTGAGTTCAAAGCCAGCCTCAGCAACAACGAGGTGCTAAGCAACTCAATGAGACCCTGTCTTTAAATAAAATACCAAACTAGCGCTGAGGTTGTGGCTCAGCAGTAGAGCACTCCCCTGGAACTGGCAAGGACCTGGGTTTGATTCTTAGCACCACATAAAAATAAATAAATAAATGAAAGATATTGTATCAATTACAACTAAAACATAAATATTAAAAAAAAAAAAAAACTAGGGCTGGGGATGTGTCTCAGTGTTCAAGTGCTCCTGAATTCAATCCCCGTACCAAAAAAAAAAAAAAAGAAAGAAAAAAAAAAAATCCCAGGCACTCCCTGGGTTTCAGTCTTGGTCCAGCCCACTTCATCAATTTTGACAATCTGTCTGATCTCTGATCTTTGAAAGACATTTGTGGAACCACTGCCCTCAGTGGGGTGGTCCTACTTCATAGGAATTTGTGGGGATGTTGTTTGGGTTGTTTCAATAATAGAGGGCATTCCACTACTTCTTTATTGGAGGTAGACAGAAATGAAGATTGTCTGGAATCACAAAGAATTGTCCAAACTCCTTTGTGACTTTCCAATGTTACTAGACATTATGTAGGTGAAACTGTTTTTGTATAAAGTTTTTTAGGTGAACAGTTTTATTATTATATCAGGAAGTTATGCTTCAGTAACATATAATCCCTAAATCTCAGTGGCTTAACATAAAAGTAAGTTTCTCATCATTCTGCATGACCATGTGGATGGAAGGAGTACTTGCTCTAATGATCATAGGCTCTTGTGTTGGAATGTTGAGTTAATGTTAAATATGCCAAACTTTGCTTATGCACATTTCATTGGCAAAAGCAAGTCATGTGGCCATATCCAACTTGAAGAGAGTTGGGAAGTTCAGTCCTGCTGGTGTTTTGGATAAGGTACAATGACTACCATAAGTGTACCCTGAATTGTTCCAGAATGCAGTTAAACTGGTTTGTCAGAATTTAAGCATTTCGGGCTGGGGATGTGGCTCAAGCGGTAGCGCGCTCGCCTGGCATGCGTGTGCGGCCCGGGTTCGATCCTCAGCACCACATACAGACAAAGATGTTGTGTCCGCCGAAAATTAAAAAATAAATATTAAAAAAAAAAAAAAAAAAAAATTTAAGCATTTCAGAAAATCATGTTGCTCTCAAAAGCACTGCTTTGGGAAGTTGAAACTTGAAAGCAATACCTGAAATCAACACTTGTGCTATTAACAGTAATGGCTATTTAACATAAAGGTGCAAATGTCTGGCTACATTATTTCTTTTAGAGGTAATTGTGTCACATTTATGTATTGAAATATATATATATTTGTTTCATATACATATGTTTTGTGTTAATGGTGTTAGGTACTGGATAGACATGAGCAATGGGTCAGGGATGTAAGAAAATACTTAGTATATCTGGGCACTGTGGTGCACACCTGTAGACCCAGCGACTCAGGAGGCTCACACAGCAATTTAGTGAAGTCCTAGGTACCTTAATGAGAGCTTATTTCAAAATAAAAATAGAAAGGACTGGGGATTTAGCTCAGTAGTAAAGCATCCCTGGGACAAATTCCAGAACTCCCCCCACCCCCCAACAAAAGAAAGAACTTAGTACAGAACAAATCAGTTAATCAACAGTCCTGCCTCATTGGTGCCACAAAGTCTGACAAGCTTAAGGACCTTTTCCTGATCTCAGCCCTATAAACTATTTCTTTTGCAACAAGAGGAAGACAAATTAAACTCAGAGTGAGAGCCAAAGGGCAAGAGTATGATTGCTCAAAAGGACCTAATTGCTAAAATATCTTCAGCAAGTTCCTGCACAAACAACGCTGACCAGACTGTGGCCTAAGATAAACATGACACAACCATAAAGCTCACGATGGTCACAAGATGCTGAGTCCCTGGGAAAGCAGATAATTAAGACCAGAGCCTACTGATCATAAATTGTGTAAAACCAGTTCCAATTAAGACCTGTGAGCAGGGCCAGGATGACCAAGAGTCGCCCTTAAGTTATTAGCATAGCCTTATAATATCATTGTAAATATAGCTTTTCTTCCTGTTCATGGGTTTCTCTTAGATATCTATGGGTATATAAACATCAGCAGAGGTTTAGTAATCTAATGTAGTCTGTCATCCAGAGCCAAGAGAGGATAGTTGAGTAGGACCTTCTAACAACTTCCCCTACTCCGAAAACACTGAACTCACCAAGAAGTGAGTTGTGGGTCTCCTCTTTGAAATGATCCACCTTCTCCCTTGGCGATGCCTTCTTTCTTTCTTTTTTTTTTTTAATTTTTTTTGTAGGTGTAGATGGACAGAATGCCTTTATTTTATTTGTTTATTTTATGTGATGCTGAGGATTGAACCCAGTGCCTCATGCATGCTAGGCAAGTGCTCTGCCACTGAGCTACAGCCCCAGCCCTGCCTCCTTTCTTAATGAACTTTATTGTTCTTCTACTATACCTTGTGTCTTGCTGGAAATTCTCTTATGAGATCACAAGAACCAAGAAACACACTGTGACCCCTGGTAACATTAACATGATGCCAGATCCCTTTTAACACTAGGGATTGAACCCAGGAGCTTTCTACCTCTGAATTACAACCCCAGAACTTTTTGTTTTGAGGCAGGTTCTCACTAGGTTGCCCCAGCTGGCCTCAAACTTTCCATCCTCCTTTCTTAATCTTCCAAATATCTGGGATTACAGATGTGCCCTAGTGCATCCCAGAAGGCTTGACTTTCTTGGTTCTGTGTTCTGTGTTCTATTCTCCAGACTTAGCTCAAGGTCTTTCTAAAACTCAGTTTTGACCTCTTTACCTTCCGGCTTACAAATCTCCTATGGCCTTCTCTGTTGCAGAAGGGTCTTACCCAGGTGGTGCAGCTGCAGACTGCTCATTTTCTACTTGGTATAGATGAAAATAGTTATGTAGAACCACGGGTAGTTTGGGTGCCTTGCCTCAGCCCAAAGTGGTATCCAAAAAGATGGGTCCATATGGTTTTATTGATATTGTAAGTTGGCTGGAGCTTTACTAATTTTATTCCACGTGAATTTTTTTTTAAGGTGGTAGTTATTGAACTCATGGCCCTGCACATGGTAGGAAAGGGCTCTAACACTTGGCTGTATCAGTGGCCCACATATGTAAAAATTTTATACTTGGTTTGGTATTTTATAATGTAGGAGATTCTCAATTATGGACATAATTGATATCAGGAACAGGCAATTAAAATAAATTGCTGGGTGTGGTGGCACATATCCATAATTCCAATAACTTGATAGGCTAAGGCAGGAGGATCACAAGTTCAAGATCAGCCTCAGCAACTTATGAGATACCATTTCAAAATATAAATAAATAAATAAAAAGCATTGAGAATGCAGCTTAAGGGCAGAGCATCCCTGGGTTAAATCCCTAGTAACTACAAAAAAATAAAATAAAATCACTGTTCTAAGTACACATCATTAGTTATAGTTTCTTGCCACAAATGTTTGCCTAAAAACAAGTCAAGCCTTTCAAGCAATGCTATTCAATAGAATCTTATGAGCCGATGGAAATTTTCTACTTTTCCACTCACCAACATGGTAACCACTAACCCTAGGTGGTGACTGAGCCCTTGAAATGTGGTCCATGTGACTGAAGAACTGAATTTTTACTTCAAATAAATTAATTTGAATTTAGATGTGACTTGTGGCTAGTATATCAGCACAGCTTTAGATCTTTCAATTTGCAGAAAATACACAGAAAAGAAAAACAACGCCTGTAGCAGCAATAAGACATAGCCAAAGGAGGCAGCATGCTACAGGGCCTTGTGCGACAAATGACAAACCTGGTAGATAAGAACAGCCTGGGAAGAAAGGCTTTTTTTTTTAAATTTAGGAAATTTTAACATGGACTGGTTATTAGATGAAATTATAGAATTATAGTTATTTGTATTAAATGTAATAATGGATTGAAGTTAAGTCAGATAATATCCCCCTGCCCTTTTTGAGCTACATTAGAGTTGTGGCAGAATGTCATGATATTTACAGAAAATAAAACAGAGTTGGAACTGTGGCTCAGTGGCACATCAGTTGCTTATCATGTGTGAGGCTCTGGGTTTGATTTCTAGCACTGCCACCTGTCCTCCCCCAAATAAAATGCAGGTATGGCAAAAGATTGAAAAATTTTATATCTAGGCTGGGGTTTGGCTCAGTGGTAGAGTGCCTGCATGCAACCCCCAGTTCTTCAGGGGGAAAAAGAGTGTAAGAAAAGTATCTCTGTTTAGTGTATGCATTTCTCTACTTCTCTGAATGTGTGGATTTTCATGCTGAAGAGTGAAATTATGCATACCCATGTGAATCTATATGAAACAGGAACCAGGTTTTCATACATAGTGAAAAAAATTTTACAAAAGACTTGATTGATATTTTATTTTGAAGAGTAAAGATAAAAATTGTGGAAATAAATGTATTTTCTCCTATATTTAACAAAATGTAGAATGTATTTAAAAATTTGGAATCATCAAGTATTGATTTTTTGCATTTTTTTTCTGAAAAATTATATTATACCAAGATACAGCATCATTCATTTCTTTTTAAAGGACACAATATCTTTATTTTTACTTATTTATTTTTTTATGTGGTGCTGAGGATTGAACCCAGGACTTCAACGCGTGCGAGGCCAAATGCTCTCTCTACCACTGAGCTACAACCCCAGCCCACAGCATCATTCATTTTAATATTTTTAAAAATTTATTTTTATTTTTTAGTTTTCGGCAGACACAACATTTTTTTGTTTGTATGTGGTGCTGAGGATCGAACCCGGGCCGCACGCATACCAGGCAAGCGTGCTACCGCTTGAGCCACATCCCCAGCCCCGCATCATTCATTTTATAGAATGAATCCAGTGGAGTCAGGAAAAGGATCCAAAATATTTCTCTTCCTCCCTTTCTCTCTCTCTCTCTCTCTCTCTCTCTTTTGATGTGTCTACTATTTCATTTTATTTAGATGTAGCTAGTACTCAAGCTATTTGGCCCAAAGTGGTAATTATTCCATTCTTCTTGCTATATCATTCTATTTTTGTGGGATCTCATACTATAAAATAAGCTATTTTATGATATTGTTACTCAGTTCAGTATTTTGTGCTGAAAAATATCTAAGCTCACTCTCCGCTTTATGCTTGTTTTAAATTTTTAATTTTTTTTCTAAGTATTCTATTTAGAAGTTCTTATTGAGTTTAAGCATCAATTTTCTTGTATTCAATTGTTGACTGGTCCATAATTCTGCTAAACTCATGTGCCAGTGGCTTTGTGTGGGGAGATGAGTAGCTTTGTGTGAGCTTGATCATGACTTTTGTTTATTTGTAAAATCTTGCATTGTGTGCAAGATTCACAATTTCACTGTGAAATCCAGATGATTTGTATTGTAGGCATCTGGGACAATAGGGAATAGACAAGCTTGCCATTGGTATAGTACATTGGGAATGATGCATTGTGGTTCAGTAGGGAGTGAACTTTGAATAGGGAACTTTCTTTTTCTTTTTTTTGGCCCTCATACTGGGGATTGGATCCAAGGGCATTCTACCTCTGAACTACATCCTCACCCCTCAGCTTTTTAAAATAGTTTTTGGTATTGAGACAGGGTCTTGCTAAGTTGCCCAGGCTGGCCTTGAACTAGTGATCCTCCTGCCTCAGACTCCCAAGTAGTTGAGATTATAGGGAGCACCATCTTGCCCAAGTAGCAGGGGCTTATTTTAAAAGTGATTTATTCCTGCCAGGCATGATGGCACATGCCTATGATCCCAGCGGCTCTGGAGGCTGAGATAGGAGGATTGCGAGTTCAAAACAAGCCACAGCAAAAAGCAAGGCACTAAGCAACTCAGTGAGACCTTGACTCTAAATAAAATACAAAATAGGGGTGGGAATGTGGCTCAGTGATTGAGTGCCCCTGAATTCAATC
>NW_025999871.1:1260290-1267328 GCF_001458135.2 Marmota marmota marmota
AAAAAAAAAAAAAAAAGTGATTTTTTTCCTTAGTAAATTTTTTAGTTGTTGATGTACTTTTATTTTTTATTTATTTATATGTGGTGCTGAGGATCAAACCCAGTGCCTCACACATGCTAGGCAAGTGCTATGCCACTGAACCACAACCCCGGCCCCATAAATATTTTAACATTATAAAAACTTTTGCTTCTCTTGTGTGTGTGTGTGTGTGTGTGTGTGTGTGTGTATGTGTGTCGGGGGGTTGGGTACTGGGGATTGAACTCAGGGGCACTTAGCCACTGAGCCACATCCCCATCCCTACTTTGTATTTTATTTAGAGACAGGGTCTCACTGAGTTGCTTAGTGCCTCATTTTTGCTGAGGCTGGCTTTGAACTTGTGATCCTCCTGTCTCAGCCTCCCAAGCCGCTGGGATCATAGGTGTGCATCACCACACCCAGCAAACTTCTGCTTCTGTAAATGGCCTTGTAACTGCAGGGACTTGGGTAAAATAGCTTCAGATAACATGAACCCTTTCTATTTTGAGTTCAGAAACTTTAGAGCTTAGTTGGATACAAGTAAATGGGATATAGGCACTGTTGCTGAGATGGCATCAAAATATAGCACTCAATTTATGAAAATAATCTTGTATTCATCCCCAAATAGATAGCTTAAAGTAAGAAAGTTAACCTGAGAATTTGCATAATGGATCCCCAGTAGAGAGAGCTGTCATGTCAACTGAATGACTTGTGACATTTTCCTGCTTGGCGTCTCACACTGGCCACAGAATACCAGAATTATTATTTATTTATTTATTTATTTTTATTGTTGTGCTAGGGATCAAACCCAGGACCTTGTGCATGTTGGGTAAGTGCTCCACCACCAAGCTACATCCCCAACCTGGAAAGAATCTTTAAGTTCAGCCAGTCATGCTTTCAGATGAAATGCTAGGAGCCAACAGGACCATGAAGGTGGCCTTAAAGTCCCTGCCGGCAGCTTCTAAATGATGACCTTTCTGATTTGATAACATTTTCCTATGACAGGCCATATAAATTTACCTAATTCTCCCTCTGCCCTATAACATTTTGAAGCAGAGCTGGGGATATAGCTCAGTTGTTAGGGTATCTGCCTCGTATGTACAAGGCCCTGGGTTTAATCCCCAGCACTACCCACACAAAAAAATTCAAGCAAGGAGTATCACATTTTACCATCTCTATTCATTTATCATTTTTAAAATTCCTTCATTAATCCATTTTGCTTTTTGATGTATTTCAAAATAGGAATTCCAAATTCTAATACATAAAACAAACTTTTTATATAGAATTTATTTCAATCTGGGTTGGGGTTGTGGCTCAGTGGTAGAGCACTTGCCTGGCACATGTGAAGCACTGGGTTTGATCCTCAGTACCACATAAAAATAAATAAATAAAAACAAAGGTATTGTGTTCATTTACAATAAAAAAATTAAAAAAAGAAATTATTTCACTCTTACAGGAAAGTTACAAGAATAAAGATAGTACAAAGTAGATCTGTATACCCTTTACATTAGTTATCATTTCACTGTAGTTAATATTTCACTATGCTAGTTTTATCATCTTTATGTGTACATGCTTTCTCTGTAACTATATATATATATATATATATTTTTTTTTTTTCTTGGACTTTATTTTTCTTGCAGTGCTGGGCATGGAACCCAGGGCTTCATACATGATAGGCAAGTACTCCACTATTGAGCTGTACCCTCAGACCTCCTTGGACTTTGTTAGAGCAAATTATATAAATATGACCCCTTATCTTTTAATCCTTCAGGATTCATTTGTTTAAAAAATTATATTCAGGTTTTATTGTATTAAAACGACGCATGAGGTTGTGGCTCAGCAGGAGAGCACTCGTCTAGCAAGGTGCTGGGTTTGATCCTCAGCACCACATAAAAATAAATAAATAAAATGAAGGTATTGTGTTCAACTACAACTAAAAAAACAGAATATTTAGGACTGGGGTTGTGGCTCAGTGGTAGAGCGCTTGCCTAGCATGTGTGAGGCCCTGGGTTTGATCCTCAGCACCACATATAAATAAAGTGAAAAATCCATTGGCAACTAAAAAATATTAAAAAAAATATTAAAAAAAGAACAACAACAAAAAAAGATGTGTGAAATATATAGCCCATCAATTAGGACTTGAAGAACTTTGATTTATAAAAATTATTCTCTTTTGCTTTTGATTACTTTTCAGCTTTATTAAGGGCTAATAGGCAAACAAAAATTATATTTATAATATACAATATAATGTTTTGATGTATGTATACATTGCAAAATGATTAAATCAACCTAATTAACATATTCATCATCTTACGTTTTTTTTTGTAGTGAGAATGTTTACAATCCACTTAGCAACTTTTTTTTTTTTTTTTTTTTTTTTTAAATATTGGGGATTGAACCTAGGGGCACCTAACTACTGAGCCACAGCTCCAGACCTTTTTAAATTTTTTTTTTTTTTTTTTAAAGAGAGAGGGAGAGAGATAGAGGGAGAGANAGCTCCAGACCTTTTTAAATTTTTTTTTTTTTTTTTTAAAGAGAGAGGGAGAGAGATAGAGGGAGAGAGAGAGAATTTTAATATTTATTTTTTTTTAGTTTTCGGCGGACACAACATCTACTTTTGTATGTGGTGCTGAGGATCGAACCCGGGCCGCACGCATGCCAGGCGAGCGCGCTACCACTTGAGCCACATCCCCAGCCCCCTTTTTAAAAATTTTTATTTTGAGACAGGGTTTTGATAAGTTGTTTAGGGCCTTGCTAAGTTGCTGAGGATGATTTTGAGGTTGCAATACTCTTGACTCAGCCTTTCCAGCTGCTGGGATTACAGGCGTGTGCCACCACGCCTGGCTCTTTTAGCAATTTTTAAGTGTACATTATTAACTATAGTTAATATAGTTATGATATTAGGTCTCCAGGGCTTATTTTTAACTGAAACTTTATACATTTTAACCAGCATTGCCTCATTTCTCACCCCACATCTTCAAAACCCCATTCTTAGTCCCTAGTAACCATCCTTTTCTCTGATTTTTATGAATTTGACCTTTTTGCATCCTATATGTAAATAGGATCATGCAGTATTTGTCTTTCTGTGCTTGCCTTATTTACTTAGTAAAATGTCCTCCAATTTAATTAATGTTGGAAATGACAGGATTTCCTTTCTTTTTAAAGGCTGAAGAGTTTCATTGTGTATGAATTCCATGGTTTTTTGGTCCATTTATCTATTGTGAGATAGGTTGATTCTATATCTTGGCTGTTGTGAATGAAGTTGTGAGGAATAGGAAAGTGCAAATATTTATTTGAGATTCTGATTTTAATTTTTTTGAATAAGTATGCAGAAGTGGGATTGGTGGGTCATATGATAGTTCTATTTTTAATTTTTGGAGGAACTCATACTGTTTTCCATAATGGCTATATGAATTTATTTTTCCACCAACAGCAAGAAATATTCTTGAGAACTGGAATATTCTCTGTATAACCATGGTAAAATTCTGAACATCAGTAATTTGATATCATTATGTACACTTTTTTTTTTTTTTTTTGGACTAGGGATTGAACTCAGGGTACTTGGCTACTGAGCCACATTCCCAGCCCTATTTTGTATTTTAGAGTGCCTGGCTTTGAACTCATGATCCTCCTACCTCAGCCTACCAAACATCTGGGATTACAGGCAGTGCCACCATGCCCAGATCATTTTGTACTCTTATTCTAATCTTGCATTTGTATCCAATTCCTAGTTTAAAAAATGACCATATTTCATTGCACTATATGGAAGTATCTTCATGGATTTTTGCCAATTTCCTATTTAGGATATGTGGATAGTTTCCAAATTTTCTTTTTCTTTTGAGAAAGGGTCTCAGTCAGACTGAGTTTGCTCAATCTGGTCTCAAACTCCTGCGCTGGAGTGATCTTCCCACCTCAGCTTCCTGAATGCTGGGCTCATAGGCATGTGCATCATCTTATGTTCTAATTTTTGTTGCAGAGTGATACAAAGTGGACATTATGTTTTGAAGGAATGAATAATGTAATTTAATTCCATATGCAAATTACTTTTCTGATAGAGAGTTCAGGATGAATATTTATTTTTCTAGAGTAAGTAGTTCCCCCAGTCATTTCCTGAGCCAATGTCCTTAAACTTTTGATTTTTTTTTTTTTTTTTTTTTTTTGGTGGGTACTGGGGATTGAACACAGGGCCTCATGCATCTTAGGCAGGTTCTCTACAGCTGAGTTAACTGAGTTACACCTCTGCCCAAACTATTTGAGTTTTTTTTAACTTTTTTAGCAGGACCAAAGATTTTTATACTTGAAGACTGCATCTCATATTTTTCCTATCATGACCCTTCTAGGATGCAAAGATAATCTTGTGCATTGTATATGGGTGGAGGCTGCTTGCTGCAGAGGTAATACTCAGAATCTGGCTTCTCCAGACTTTTCTGGGGTTCCTTGGACCAAAGACATTAATACCTCTGTAAGCCAATTTTCCTAGTAGCCATACTACTCAGGAAACTCTGCTCTGCTCTTCGGAGAGTGAGGTATTGTCTACTTCCGGGTGAAGAATATCCTGAATGCTTTTAAATTTGTGCTAATATACAAAAACAACTATGTAGCAAATGTAAATATTTGCTGCCATCTTGTGTCCTAAAATGGATTTGAGTTTCTAACTATTCAAGATGTGATAGTTACCATCTCATGCACGCATACATCCATCCTTTAGTTCTCCCATGCGTTTATGCTTATCCATCCCTCAATCCATCCATACTCATCCATCTGGCCATCCTGGATAACAAAGCTCTATGTGATCTGGCCCCTGCCAATCTTTCTGACCCCAGTTCATATCACAATGTAGTATGTGCATCTGCAGAGTCCCACATGACTTTTTTCTGTTCTTTAAACACACCAAGCTTATTCTTTGTATATACTTTTCCCTCTGCATGAAATAATTTTCTCCCAGTCTTTGCACATCTGGATTTTTATTATCATTCATATTCTAGTTCATGATTCATATTCTAGTTCAACTTAATTTTTCAAAGAGATTTTCTCCAAATCATTCTAAAATATGCACCCCTCCCAACCTCCAGTCCCTCTTGGTCACATCACTCAGCTTCACTTCATACATAGTATGTATCCCTTCCTAATATCTTCCTGTTGAAGTCTTATTTGATCTTGTCTGCTTTCCCCCTACCAGAATGTAGCTCAGAGGGAAACTTATCTACCTTATTCACTGCTTAATCCTCTGTACTTAGAATAAACTACTCCAATATTAGTGACTTTAAACAGCAGCGTTTATTTTGTGCTCACACTACACAGCCATGTTGGGTGAGCAGAGTAGTTCCTTCCAACTTCCACCCTTTGGAACTTCCTTTCTCACCACTGAAGTGGAAAGGGTACAGAAGGACCTTCTGGAAGTGACTTCCACCCTTCAGCTCACATTTAATGGCCAGAGTGGACATATGGCCATGCTTAAACTCCCAGGAACCCCCTTCTTCTCCTCTGGCTCAAAAGCCAAGGTGTTTGTCTTCTGTTTCTTCTGTGCCTTTTCTGTGACCAGGTGTACCTTTGTAGTCAAGTGGTGGGAAAAAAAAAAAGAATAAAAAACACAGAGTTGTAGCTTCAGAACTGTCTCGCCTTGGACCAGAACTTGAGAGGAAAATGAAAAACAGACAGGGAATATCCCTCATTCTCTCTGTCCTTCTGGGGTGCCCTTCTTGCTTCTTAGGCAAGAAAGGGAAGTCTTTTTATTTACTTATTTATTTTTAAAGCTCCATTTTAGTCAGCTTTGCATTACTGTGAAAAAATACCTAAGATAATCAATTTAGTAAGGGAAAAGGTTTATTTTAAATGCTTATCTTATTTATTTATTTATTTATTTTGGTATTGGGGATTGAACTCAGGGGCACTTGAACACTGAGCCACATCCCCAGCTCTATTTTGTATTTTATTTAGAGGGTCTCATTGAGTTGCTTAGTGCCTCGAAGTTACTGAGGCTGATTTTGAACTTGTGATCCTCTTGCCTCAGTCTCCCAAGCCTCTGGGTTTACAGGTGTGCACCACCATGCCTGGCTCATTTATCTTTAATATTTTTTTTTGTTTTCTGATAAATCTGTTTTCCTTCCTTACTTCCTTTTGGGTACTGGGGATTGAACCCAGGGATGCTTTACCACTGACTTACTTCCCCAGTCATTTTTATTTTTTATTTTGAGACAGGGTATCACTAAGTTGCTTCAGGCTTCACTAAGTTGCTGAGGCTGGCCTCAAACTTGTGATCCTCCAGTTTTAGCCTTCCAATTGCAGGGATTGCAGGTGTGTGCCACTGCAGCCAGGTCATGTTTTTCTTGAAGTATTGTGCTAGTTGAGACCCACAAATTTTGACATTGATATGGTTCAGTTTTAAATATTTCATAATTTGCTTTTTACTATGAATTGTTTATAAATGCATTATTTCCTTTCTAATAATTCCTTTTTGTTTTTATCCCTTCCCTTTCTCTCTTCTTCCTTTTCCTGCTCTTCTCCCTTCCTTTCCTTTCCCCCTTCCTTCCTGCTATGGATGGATAACATAGTACAAGATTATGGATAACATAGTAAGATTGACTTTTTGGAATTATTAAAACTTCCTTTAAGATACAACACATGCCAGGCACGGTGGCACATGCCTGTAATCCTAGAGGCTCTGGAGGCTGAAGCAGGAGGATGGCAGGTTCAAAGCTAGCCTCAGTAACTTAGTGAGGCACTAAGCAACTCAATGAGACCCGTCTCTAAACAAAATATTAAAAAATGGCGGGGGAGGGCTGGGGATGTGGCTCAAGCGGTAGCGCGATCGCCTGGCATGCATGTGGCCTGGGTTCGATCCTCAGCACCACATACAAAGATGTTGTGTCCGCCGAAAACTAAAAACTAAATATTAAAAAAAAATTCTCTCTCAACTCTCTCTCTCTCTCTCTTAAAAAAAAAAAAATGGCCGAGGATGTGGCTCAATGGTTAAGCACCCCTGGGTTCAAGCTCCTGTAGCCCTGCCCCCCTGCCAAAAAAAAA
>NW_025999871.1:1267472-1308812 GCF_001458135.2 Marmota marmota marmota
TTTTTTTTTTTTTTTTTTTTTTTTAGTCTGCTTGGTTTATTGGTTTCTAAGAGAGGTATGTTAAAACTGTTGATGGCATACCAACATTATTGACTTATTTCTCCAAGAAATTCTTTCCGCTGTGACTTTCCATAACTTGAGACTCTTTGTTTGGGCATATATGTCTATGTGGATACATATGTTTTTTCTATTAGGGTAAATGTAATTGTAATTTTGCTAGATATTGCCCTTTTCTGCTCCACAGGTTTTATCTCACTGCATTGCTGGTAGATATATGAGAGTGATGGTTTCTCCATAACCTTACCAGTAAGGTGTATGGGAAGTTTGAGAAATTCTGTTACTATAATGACTGAGAGAGTATATGTCAAGGTAGTTTTAATGTGTATTCTTCTTTACTTTATTTGTGTTGCTACTTTACTTACTTTATTTGTTTTGCTATATCAAAAATGAGACTAGGTAATTTATGAAGAACAGAAATTTATTTCTCACAGTTCTGAAGACTAGGGAAATTGAAAATCAAGGAGCCAGCAAATTGGATTGTCTGATGCAGTTGTTCTCTGCTTCCAAGATGGTGTGTTATTGCTGAATTCTTCAGGAGGGAGGAACACTATGTCTGATACCAATAGATGGTCCTTTTCCTCAATCCCATCTAGTAATGAGGACAAGGCTTTGAGAAAAAGAAATAAAGAAGTTTTTTTTTTTTTTTTTTGCTTTGTTAACAAAGGAGAAAGGAAATGGACTCATGTCACAGAGGCTTGGGAGAAGGAATGGAGGGCTTTAAAAAGGGACTACAAGAGCTGTTTTCCAGTTATTATCAGTAGATGCCAAGTGTTCAACTTTATGCTTAAGAGAGCTGCTTTTCCATTTCAAGGTTTGGAGTTTCTTTATTTAGGTGGGCAGTAAACAGGACAGATAAGACAGATAACTCCATCTAGGATAGGAAGAATGTTAATCTTGCCTCCCTCACCCCTGCCTGCTGCCCTGCAGTTTCAGGGTGAGAGGGAGAAGAAGAAGAAAGAAGTCAGTTTAAAATAAGCTTCCAACTGTTTATGTTTAAGATAGCTCCAAGAGGAGGTAGATGTTGTAATCAACCAGCTTTGGGGATTCGAGGTTGCGATGGTGGACAAATGATGCTCTGTGGCTTTTGGTGGCTGGATACCTCACTTCATCAACTTATTTTCCTTAAAGTACTTTTAATCTTGTGATAAAATATTCATAGCATAATATTTATCATTTTAGCCATTTGTAAGTGTAGAATTTGGTGGCAATAAATGCATTCGTAATGATGTGTACTCATCACAACTATCTATAACTAGAACTTTTTCATCCTCCCAAACATAAACACCAATTTTCTACCACTGTGACAAATTCTGGAGAGAATCAACTTAAAAGGAAAAAAGGTTTATTTTGGCTCTTTGTTTCAAAGATTTCAGACCATGATTGGTTACCTCTGTCACCTTTGGATTTGTGGCAAATAAGCACATCATGGCAGGAGCATTTGATGGAGTAAGAGGCTCACTTTATGGTGGCAAGGAAGCAAAGGGAGAAATAGGAAAAGGCTAGGGTACAAATACCCCTTCAAGAGCACATCTCCAATGATCTACCTTCTTTTCAATAGGCCCCACCTCTTAATAGCTCCACAGGCTGGGGAGGAGGGGACATTTTATGAAAATGCAGAAGTCATAAAATTAAAGAACAACATAAGTTCCAGAAAGAAAATCAAGCAGACTGGTGGCACATGGAGGTAGGACAGATTATCAAAGAACTACTTTGAGATCTGGATTTGTGGCTCAGTGGTGGAGTGCTTGCTTCACCTGTGAGGCACTGGGTTCCATCCTTAGCACCACATAAAAATGAACAAATAAAGGTATTGGAGTCCATCTGTAACTTTAAAAATATTAAGAAAGAAAAGAAAAGAAAAGACTTTGAAACCAATCCCAGAAAATTAGGATCATGAGGTTCTAGATTGAAAGTGATCATCAAGTGCAAGGAAGGTCTTTCAAGTTATAATGCAAAATCTGGAGGCCACAATGACACTGCTTCCTGCCCAGTTGGCAAACCGGCAAGCACTGTAAATGGGTTCTGAGGAACAGAGAAGAGAAAATGGAATACATTTTTAAGTATGATGTGACGCAAGAATTTAACTGAATTTCTCCTCAAAATATTAGCCATTTATGTAAATACCACTTATTCAATAGTCCATCTTTTCTCCACTGACTTGAAATGTGAAGGATTGATTTTTGTTTCTGTCTACTTTATTGTTCTGTTGTTTCTATTCATTTATCAATTGATTCTTTTGAATTTTATATACAGACAATCACATCTTTTGCAAAATATTGTCAGTTTTTTTTCCTTATTTTACCAACATTTATATCTTTGCCTTTTTCTCATCTTATTCCTGCTTAGAAACTTCAACTGTGGCACTTCTTTCTTTTTAAAAAAAATTTATTTGTTCTTTTTAGTTATATATGACAATAGAGTATATTTTGACATATTATATATATGTGAAGTATAATTTCCCATTCTTTTGTATATGATTTGGAGTTTCACATCATATGCAATTTTAAATATTTTAAGTCAGTTGGAGGACAGGAGTAAATTCTAAGGCACAGCCATCAAATATCTTTTTCTATGTTACCTTTATAATTTCAAAAATAGTTACACTGGTCCTGTGTGATACTTATTTCTTGCTACAGGTTTATAAGAAGATACTTTTTAATTTTATCAAGTTAAGCAAGCTTCCTTCTATTGTTCAACTTTAAAATAAATGTTATACAATGCCTTAAAAATATTTATCAAGGTATATTAAGAAAAATTTTCTCACTGATTTGTTAATGCAGTGAATTCCATTAAGAGACTTTCTAAAAAAATAAAAAATAAAAAAGAGACTTTCTACTCTTGAGCCATCCTTTTACTCTAGAAATAAACTTACTTGGTTATGATTATTATTTTTTAATAGGATGTTGGATTCTATTTACTAATATTTTATTTAGATTTTTTTCATTTGTGTTTGTAAGCACATTGTTATAGCCCTCTTTTCCTACCCCTTTCTTTCCTTTGTTCTTTCTTCCTCCCTCCCTACCTCCCTTTCTTTCTTTCTTCTTTCCTTCATCCATCCATCCTTCTCTCTCTCTCTCTCTCTCTCTCTCTCTCTCTCTCTCTCTCTCTCGGCACTGGGGATTGAACTAAAGGGTGCTTAACCCCTGAGCTACATCCCCAGCCATTTTTCTTTTTTATTTAGGGACAGGGCCTTGCTAAGTTGCTGAGGTTGGCCTTGAACTTGTGATCCTCCTGACTCAGCCTCCTGAGTTGCTGGGATTACAGGCATGTGCCACCATGCTTGGCTCATTTTTCCCTTTTAAAAACTTGTTCTTGTTTGTCTAGTTTGATGGCAGGATTAGGATAGCCTCCAAGAGTATCATACTCAGGGAAGATAAATTCATACCCCAGCTATACATCTATCACTGTAAGAATAAATTCCTGCCCTCTCCATGATAGAAATGACTGAGTGTAATCAGTCTACCTTGAGTAGTCTGAGTGGTCTTTCCAGGAAGTGTTGTCATCATTGCATCTGTCTGGCAGACTGGGCACTCAACAGTGGCTGTAGCCAGAGCAGGCTTGATGGAGAAAGGCTGTATAAGAGCCTTCATCCTTGCTTCCATGGCCACTTTGAGCCTAGACCTAAGCGGCTGGAGAAGAGGCTTGGACAACAACAATGGGATAGTTCATTTGATACCCTGATTGATGAGAGCTTTTTCTCTCTAGAGATGGAGGCCATCTGATGAGTATTCTGCTACTTTCCAAACTCTTGACCAACTGTTCCAATGGTAAACCACTGCCCATGAACTACTGTAGATCTATATCACGTGGCATCTTTCTTTTCTTTTTAAAATTTATTTTCATTTCATTTGTTCTTTTTAGATATATATGACAGTAAAGTGTTTTTTTTTTAGTTGTGGTGGACATAATAACTTTATTTTATTTTATTGTTTTCTTATGCGGTACTAAGAATCAAACCCAGTTCCTTACACATGCTAGGCACATGCTCTACCACTAACGAGTAGTAGGTTTTGACATATTATGCATATATGGAGTATCACTTATCCTAATTAGGATCCTGTTCTTGTGGTTGTGCATGATGTGGAGTTTCATTGTGGAGTTTCATGCCCACCATCACCAGTATTTCTTTTTTTTGGGAGAGTACCAGGGATTGAACTCAGGGGCGCCCAACCACTCAGTCATATACTCAGCCCTATTTTGTATTTTATTTAGAGACAGGGTTTCACTGAGTTGCTAGGTGCCTCACCAAATTGCTGAGGATGACTTTGAACTTGAGATCCTCCTGCTTCAGACTCCGGAACTACTAGGATTAAAGGTGTGCACCACTGCACTGGGCACCAGTATTTCTTGTATACTTTATCTTTTCTCATCTTGAGGTTATTCTGATTTAACTTTTTATGATAATTTCCTTAGAAAGTATACTTATGGTGGACTTCCTGAGAAATATGTTGGAAATCTGCTTTTCTTGTGTTGGAAACTCATAAGATTTTTCCTTTGATCATGATTGTTAAAATTAATTTTGTAAGATATGTCAACATTTATGACTTTGAAAACTAATTTTCCCTGGTGCTTGGTTTGGCATTTTCAGTCAGAAAATACAAGTCTTTTTTCAGCTAAAGGAAGTTTTCCTGTATTGCATTTTGTATTATTGCTTTCCCCTACCTATTCCTTTCTATCACTCTGGAGTTCCTATTATTCATCATGATTTCATTCATTTTCTTTTAATGAATTATCCTTTTATGTGTATGTGTGTTTGGGGAGTTGCTTTATGTATTTTTTCAACAAACATTATCCAGCACCCCTTTATGTTCAAATTTAGGTACTGAAGTTAGATTAGTAGAAGTGCAAATAATATTGCCCTCATGGAAATTATTTGTTAGTGGAAAGAGATAATAAATATATTAGAAGGTGAAAACTACTACTGAAAAAAAAAAGCAGCAAGTAAAAACAGGGTAAGAGGATCAGGAGTGTCAGGCAGGGGATAATTTACAAATTTTAAATGGTATGTTCAAGTCTCATTGAGATGAGATTAGAGAAATACAGGTAGGGAGTGAACCATACAGAAAGTGGGGCTGGATATTCTAGAAAGCAGTTAGTGCAAAGACGCCAAGATGGGAGTGTGCCTGGAGTGTTGGATGATAAACAAGGAGGCTGATGTGATTGAAACAAGGGGCTTTGAATGGGTATCAAGCCGCAGGTACTTTTTGGGTCCCAGGCTACAGTAAAGACTAGTTTTATTCTACTATGAACGTGTGAGTCCTTACCTTCTGAAATTTGTACATTGACCCCTAATCACCAAAGTGATGATGTTGGGATGTGAGACCATTGGGAGGTGATCAGGTTAGAACGTTCACAAATAGGATTAGTGCCCTTTTAAAAGAGATCCCAGGGAACTACCTTACCACTTCCACCATGTGAGGACACAGCTACAAGGTACCACGTATGAACCAAGAAGTAGAACCTCACCAGTCACTGAATCTGCTGGTACCTTGATCTTGGACTTACCATGCACTGGATCTGGGAGAAATAAACATATGTTATCTATAAGCTACTGAGTTGATGGCATTTTGTTAGAGAAGATTAAGTGGATTAAGACAGAAGCCATTGAAAGTTGTTTTTTTTTTTTTTGGCGGCGGGGGGTGGGTGGTACTGGGGGTAGAACTCAGGGGCACTTGACCACTGAGCCATGTCCCCAGCCCTATTTTGTATTTTATTTAGAGACGGGATCTCACTGAATTGCTTAGTGCCTCGCTAAGTTGCTGAGGCTGGCTTTGAACTCACGATCCTCCTGCTTCAGCCTCCCAAGCCAATGGGATTACAGGCACATGCCACCACGCCTGGACATTGTAAGGTTTGAGACATAAGAATGACTTGATCTGACATAGATTACGAAAGGATCTCTTTGGCTGACCTATGGAGATTAGACTGCACTTGAGCAAAGATTGAAGCAGAAGACCAGACAGGAGGCATTCTGGCAATGCAGGTAATAATTGATGATGATTTGAAGCAGGGTGGGAGCATTCAGAAAAACTGGAATTGACCATTTGGAATTGGGGTTGCTGTCAGCTGAAATGGGAAGTGTGATGGAGGTAAAATAAAAAATTCAGTTTGGGACATGTTGACTTTGAGATGTCTGACATCCAAGTGGAGTGTCAAGTAGACAACTGGATAGCTCAGTCTAGAGACTGGGAGAATCTATAAATTTGGAAATTATTGGCATGTGTACAATATTTAAAACTGCAAGCCTGGACAAGATAACTATACTGGTCATGATAGACTCGGGCTTTGGCCTTGGTAACAAACAGCTCCCATTTTCCAGTGGCCAGATACAGGAGAAATTTTGTTTCTTGATCATATGAAGCCTGTTATAGGTCTGGGCTCCTTTCCAGGACATCTGTCTTTCATGGAGTGACTCAGCGATCCAACTGCTTTGGTTTTTTGATCTCACGTCTCAATGTGAGGACCTTTCCAAATAGCTGCAGCAGGAGAAAAGACAGCTGGAGAGTGGTGTGCCAGGCTGTGCTGGGAAGTGACCTGATTCTTCTGCTTGCAAACCACCGTCTAGAATCAGTAGCATATGGTTGTCCACTTGCTGGACAGAGATGGGAGGAGAGAAAGATGAATCAAGAGACCAAACAAGGGAGGGTAGACAGGAGCAAAGAAGGTCATAGAGAAGAGAAGGAGCGTGTAAAGGAGATAGAGAAGGAATGTTGAGGGAGTGGGGAAGGAGAGCCAGGAGATGGTATAATGAATCCAAGGAGAGAGTGATCAAAATGAGATAGCAAGGTGATGACTGAGGACTGGCTATTGGATCTAGCTAGGAGGAAGTGACCTGTGATCTTGAGAAGAACAATTTCTCAAAGCCACACATACATAAAATGAAATTCTTATGTGGAGTAGGTTTAAGAGAGATGGTGGAGGATGAAGAGGAATTAGAGGGAATTAGAGACAAGTATTGCCAAGTAGCTGGCAGAGGAAGTAGGTTTAAGACAAGGGTGCTTTTGTTTGTTCTTTTCAGCTGGAAGAGGTAACAGCACCTTTCTATGCTATTGAAGAAGGTGGTAGAGTTAAAATTGATGATGTTGGAGAGAGGGTGGAGCAGTGCCCTTGAATTAGGCAAGAGGGGTGGCCTGCAGAGGGCTGGGTGTAGACAGGATGCTCAGCTGTGGGTGGCAGGTGGAAGGTGGAGACAGTGAAGCAGATTCTAGTGGAGGAGGGCTGGAGAAGGCAGAGTCCTGGGGGCTGGGAGGAGAGGGGAGAAAGTGTGAAATTGCCTTCCATTGAGGGGGGTGAGGTGGGGTGGGGTGAATGTAGAAATATTGGGGAAGCACAGTGTGACCAGGGCAGGAAGAAGAGGCTGTTGAAAGTCATGAGTTGAAGTGAGACCCAGGTTGATGTGGCTTGTAACTGTGAAAAAACACGCTCACCTGCCCAAACCCAGAGAATGGGCTCAGAGACACAGGTACATCGGGAGTGAGACTTTAATGTCAGTCTTGCAAGATCAGGTATCTGGTGAACAGACACAACCAGAGCAGTTACAATCTGTATTTTGTCTCCTAATGTTCAAGGTTCCTCCCCTGGTTCCTCATTGGCTGAGTACTATGGGGTGCACAATCTTGCCTGAAGGTCTCCTAGGTTTTACTGGGTTATTTAAAGAAATGCACCTTTATCTGTCTCCACTCCCTTTGTGCTCTTGTGGTGGGAAAGCCTTCCTGGGGTGAATGCATTTTGGCATTGTTCCAGGAAAGCAGGGTGCTGAAACTCCAGACCTTGGTTCTAAACCTTGGTTCTTTTGTTCCAAAGAAAATTTAAAGTCAGACACCAAAAGCTATGCAAGACAACTTTATTATAAGTGAAAGTAAAGAGAAAGTGAGGTAAAAGTAAAGTAAAAGCAAAGAGAGGCTTAAGCAGAGAATACTCTTAGAGAGAGAGTGGGACATCTCCAAGCCGAGAAGGACAAAGGAGACAATGCTGTCTACAGGTTTGTTACTGTTTGATGTTTACCAGGAGATCTGGGGGACCATCTTCTGAACTCTGTGCCAATCAGGTGTCCAACTCCTCCTTCACTTCCCGGTGGTGCAGTTTTTGACCTTACTTGGTCCTCTCCAGAACTGTCAGGGTGGCCATCCTGTTTGGGGGGGGGGGCTATATCTACAAGTCAATCCTATGCTAATGTGGGCGGGTGCTGGAGTCAAGAGCTGGTCAGAAGTTACCTTTGTGCACTAAGGAATCTAAAGGAATCTTACTAAAGGAATCTTGCTTCCCAGACAAATGGAGACACTTACAGCTACAATTCCTAACTTCACATAACCTCAGTGAACTCTATCTAGAGTTAGTCCCATTAATCCTTTTCGTTTCATGTATTTTCCCATTAGCTCCTTTGCTTCTGTTTATTTTCTACAAATTAACTACCCCCCTTTGCTTTCTCATCTACTTTGAAAGCAGTTTAAAGAAGGCCCTAAAGTAATTTAAAGAACACTTGTGACCCTGTCATGTATTTCTCTGCTCATTGCAAGTTACTACCTAACAGTGCATATGCAGTTCTCACTTCTTCATTTAAATTATGATTTCTTAACAGAGATATTTCTATTTCTGTTGGTCAGACTGACCCCTCTCGCCACCTCCTTGTTGTGAAGGGACTGTTTAGGTGCAGGAACTTTGAATCTACCACATCCACAGGCTATGGTGCTATTGTGTGAGTTAACTGGTAATTTTCCACTCCACTCTGTTTCCTCTCTGGTTGTTTGTCTTATATCCCCAGTAATTTTACATTTAAGGCTAAATACTGTATTCTGAAAATGGGCCTCTGGACTATTTCTAGCATGACTTACTGAGTTTCATTCCGTTAGAGAGTTGGATTTAACCAAGTTGAGAGGTCAAGGAAGTGAGAGGGCAGGGAGTTTGGGGGGTGTGTGAGAAGCTGATGGTAATTATGATCATATTAGTTCTTTTTTTAAAATATTATTTTTGGTTGTAGATGAACACAATACCTTTATTTTATTTGTTTATTTTTATCTGGTGCCAGGGATCGAACCCAGTGCCTCATGCATGTTAGGCAAGCGCTCTATCACTGAGCCACAACCTTGGCCCCTCATGTTAGTTCTTCTATTCAATATTTTGGATCATAAATTATGTGGCCAGCCGCATCCATTTTATTTTTCACTTCCTAAATAAATATATATAATTACTTATTTACTTATTTTTGGTACCCAGGATTGAACTCAGGGGTGCTTAACCATTGAGCCACATCCCCATTCCTTTTTTTGTATTTTTATTTTGAGACAAGGTCTCTAAATTGCTTAGGGCCTCACTAAGTTGATGAGCCTGGCTTTGAATCTGTGATCCTCCCGCCTTAGCCTTAGCTGCTGGGATTGTAGGCCTGTGCCACATAACTAGTGAGAAACTAGGGAGAGTTTCTCCTGGAATGTACCCCCCGACCCCCGCCACAGTCTTTGACAGGATAGTTCAACTTAAATTTTTTTGACTTTACGATGGTGTAAAAGAATACCCACACAACCATTCAGATTTTTATTTTTAGTACAGTATTCAATAAATTCCATCAGATATTCAACACTTATTATGAAATAAGCTTTGTATTAGATGATTTTTTCTAACTGTAGGCTAATATAAATGTTCTGAGCTTGTTTAAGGTAGGCTAGTCGAAACTATGATATTTAATAAGTTAGGTGTATTAGATACATCTTGGCTTGTGATATTTTCAACTTAAAATGAGTTTTTTTGAAATGTAAACCTCATCATAATTTGGGGAGATCTGTATATCCATCTATCTGTCTACCTATCTATCTATGCTCACAAACACAGACACACACACACCCCCCCCACACACATAGAGATTTGGAATACACACACACACACATTTTTTAAAAAATATATTCCAAATATCTATCTCCTTAAGGGTTCTAGTTATAGTTATTTTTTTTTTCAATGCTATCTCTTATTTCCAACTCTGAAGCCTCCCTCTCTGGGCTACCTGCTCTGGTTGGCCTTGGCCCCCCTTCCCTGAGCCACTGGATTTTCCATCAGTGCTGCTCACTGTAATTCTGACAATGATTAGAGTTAGCATCACCTGGGAGGCTTTTGCAAACTCAGATCCTCAGGCTGCATCCCAGCCACCCCAAACACCTCTGGGGTGGGGCCCAGGAACGTGCATATTCACTAAATCCCCAGGGGATTCTGTGGAGAAGCACTGTTTTATTACCTGTAGCCTCAGCTTTCCCGTCTTTGTCAGGGGCATGGACACCTGCAGATCTGTGGTGATTGGGATCTGGGGCTCTCAGAGACTATACTGGGAAGTATAGAAGCAAGTCCCTCTCTAGAGGAAGGTGGAAGGCAGTGGTGGGGGAACGGGCAAAGGAGCCATCTGAGGGGTGTCCCCTACTTCACAGGATTCTTCATGGGCACATTTTGTTGAACTGAGCACCCACCAACTCTACGTGTGTTAGTTACCCTTCCTAGTTTCATGGTGGTCCCTGTGGCTTTTTCAATGTTCTTCCCTGGCCCAGCAAAAGGAAGACAATGACTCTTAGCCCAGAGGAAACAGAAGTATTTCTAAATGAATTTGCAGAAGTCATGGCAGAAGACATGCAAGTTTGAAAATCAACACATGTCTGATTTGCTTTGGCTGTCAAGATACAAATACTGAAAGACTGACTAAGCATTTTTCTGGGGCTGGGGTTGTGGCTCAGCGGTAGAGCGCTCACCTCACATGTGTGAGGCCCTGGGTTTGATCCTCAGCACCACATAAAAATAAATAAATAAAATAAAGGTATTGTGTCCAACTACAACAAAAAAATTAATATTAAAAAAAAAAAGAACTGACTGGGAGGGGATGGAGGTAGGAGCTAGGAGATTAGTCCCATGGACTGGAGGGGACCCTCCTAGGCTAGATTGAGTGTGGGAACACCAATTTCAGAAAGAAAGTCTGCTGGCTGCAGTGTCCCAGTACCCAGGAACCAGTGAGGGGGACAGGGAGAGCAGCTGTATGTCTCTGGGTCTCTTGATCAAAGACTGGTGCATTTTAGGGACACTGCTAGCTGTCACAAATGTATTAGAGTGATTCCCTGTCAGCCAGTGGCTGTGGCTAGGGTTGGGGCTTCAATGGACTCCAGCCCATCATATGCTGACTGGGCAGATACTGGGGAACCAGGGATCAGGCATTGTTCTCCCCGATGTCAGGGCACCACACTGTGGAATGGGAGAGAACAGGGTGAGATGAATCTATCTGAGGTGTCAGTGACCATAAACTGGGCTGAAATTTCCTGGGAGAGTATGTATTACCTTTTAAGAAACTGGGAACAAATTAAAATGATGAAAATTAGAGTTACATTTTGTTTATATGACTTTTGAGACTGAAAATTTGTATTTGTTATGTTTATATGTGAACATGAAAATATCTTGCACAATGGCTGGCTTATAATCCAGTGCCCAGTAATTGCTAGCTAATGCTTTTCCAATATTATACATGGTCTAATGATGTGCACACACACCAGTGGAAAGGGTTATTGAGAAGAGAGGATGCTCCTGGTGATGTTGTTTTATTTTCATTTAGAAATTTGTTTGTTTTTTACACATTACTATTTTGCTGGGAATTGAACCTAGGCCCTCAGGCATGCTAGGCAAGAACTCTACCACTGAGCTACACCTCCAACCCTACACATATTTGATTGTAGCATATAAGTGATTTTCTTGATTGGTTGGCCAATAAAAATTGGTTGAATTTTTATAACTTGGAGGATTTTTACAAAAACATTTTCATGTTTATGATAAACATTGGTGTTATAATGTGATGTTTCTATTTTATGTTACAGTTAGTGTTAATGTTAGAACTGACATTAATATATTGGTACAAGATTATTAAATTCTTTGCAGATCAGAAGACTTAAATTAGAATCCTAGATCCACAATTATTCACTGGAGGAAGACACTTCATCTCTAAGAGTTCTCATTGTAAAATGCATGCAATGTCTAAGTCACGAAGCTGGTGGAGCAAAGCTGTCAGAGAGGAAAGAACATCTTTTGAGGACTTGTGCCTCTCTGGTACTCTCTAAGCAGTTTAATGTACGCTTTCTGAATACTAAAGAACTTAGCACAGGGTAGGCACATGTGCAGAAGGTGGTGAAAAATTAATTCCATTCTTCTATGTGCAAGTTCAAAACATGTACCACACTGTTGAGAGCCACAGCCGAAGGGGCCCCAGCAAACTTCCAGCTGCCAGCAAACTTCCAGCTGCCGGCTGATGATTGGCTCACAGCGGCCCCAGCAACATCTAGCTGATTGGCTCCTCTGTGGTGATGCTCATTGGGCTGTTTCCCTGCCCTTTCAGACCATGGAGCTGCTCATTGGGGGACTTTTTTGGCTCCACCCACGTGACCCAGCCAATCAGCCTCAAGAGCAGGAGGATTGTGGGAGGTGGAGAGAAGCTTGTGTGGGAGAGAGAGGCTTGTGGAAAGCCGGTAGTGGCAGTTGAGGCTCTGAGGGTTTTTCCTGAGAGGCTGTTTTGTTTGGCGTGTGGGGTTCTAAAAATAAAGTTAGTTTCTTTTGACAAGTGGCTCCCGATTGTGCCCAGCCAGACTGCGGCACCACACCCTGCGTTATACAGACATATGACACATGCAATACACACCTTACATAATGTACACATAATACATGTACATATACATACATGCACTGCAGTAATACATTGTAGGCACACACACCACACATGATATAACGCATACACATGCACCACACAGAACATTACACAATGCAACATATCTAGGCGCATGAACACATACCACATGAACACACAATCCAGGTAAACATACATATGTTCCACATATTGCATGCATGTACATATACATCACACACACAACACAAACATAACCATATGCACATGCTACATGCGCTCATATTTATACTACACCACTTGTGCACACACATGTTCACATCTCCACATACTCGTATACACACAACCTATACACAAATATCATGTACACTTGTACACACTCCATATGCACGTACAACACAGTTATGAATGCATATCACATACTACATGCACATATGCAAGTTTGTTGATCAGGAATGGCAATAATCAGACATACCGCTAGGTGGCATTATGGCATTTGTTCAGAAATTTTTATTTGCCTATTTTTATATAGTTGTGATCCTATTGTACATCAGTCGTTTCCAAAGTGTAGCCTAAACTATTTTCATAATAGTACTAAGATGTCATTTGCCTTTTTTCACTCTCATTCTCCTCAGTATACAGTGGAATTTTTCCAGAGATTGCAAGATGTGTGACATTGCAATAGACAGAAGGCTGAAGCAGATGTGAGAATCCAGCTGTCTTCCACTAAACCAGACATTTTTAAAAAGAGATTTTCAAATGTAAAAATGTTATTATTTGCTCTAATTTTTAGAGTACGTAGTTATTTTTTTCATAAAAAATAGTACTTATGTTAACATGAAAGATGTTTACTATTTTGTTTAAAATATTTTTTTTAATTTAAGTATTTTGAGCAACTTGAATTCTCAAAATTACATACATCTGTGACATATAACATGTTGTTTTGAATTATAAATACATTTTCACAGACATGTGGAATGTTTAGGGACATGTGGAATGGCTCATTAACATATATAATTACCTCACATTTATTTTTGTGTGTGATAAGAACACTTAAAATCCCTCTCAGCATTTTGCAAGTATAAATTGTTGGTTTCTTTTTAATAAAGAAATATTTCAAAATCTAATTTTCTACATCTACCACAGTAAAATATTTTTGGAGAGGAGGTTACTAGAAATTGGACCTAGGGTGTTTTACCACGGAGCTACATCCCCAACACTTTTTTTTATCTTGAGATAGATTCTAAGTTGCTGAGAGCCTAAGATGCTGAGGTTGACCTCAAACTTGTAATGCTCCTGCCTCAGCCTCCCTAGTCATTGAGATTATAGGCATATCCCACTGTGCTTGACTCTGCTACAATAAAATTGATAGATATAACACAGAGAAGCAAAATAAGTTTTTAAGCATAGTAAGCTATCCTGAGGGGCTGGGGTCATGGCTCAGTGGTAGAGTGCTTACCTCACAGTGTGGGTCACTGGGTTCAATTCTCAGCACCACAGAGAAATAAATGAATAAAATAAAGGTCCATAAGCAACTAAAAATTTTTTTTTAAAAAAAGCTATCCTGAGGCGAAAATGTTTGACAAGTACTATTCTCTATGTAATCACACGTTCATATTGTACACTTTAAGGTTTTTCTTGTATTATAAATTTATAAAGAACAGATGAATACAGTGAAGTGGGGAAACTACTTGCAATTTTGTTGCCCAGGGACAAGAGACAATCACCATGGACCTTTTTGTTATTTTTCTTTGGTTAGTGTGTTCTGTCTGTAAGCTCCATGTTCTAGGTTGTGCCAGCCTATGAGTCCACATGCCATCTTGTTGAATTGACACACAAACCTCACAGCTGGAAGACTTGGAAACTTCACCTGCTCTCACTTGTAGCTCAGGAAGCATCTCTGTTTCCTCCAGTATTTTTAGGGCCTTCTAGGGGTCTTACCGGAGTAACTAGCTTTTAGAGTGTCACCTCTCAGGGTCTGGTTAATGTGTCACAAATGCCTTTTCCTGCCATGTGGTGCCTCTTGATTGGCTCTCTTGCCTTCATCTTTCCTGGTCTCCTTGGGATCTGGAGAGGCCTCATGTTCCTGGCAAAGCTGCCTCTGGCCTGAAGTGCCCTGCGTAGGTGGCTGTTTTTGCTGTTCCAACTCTCCTGATCTCTGCTTGCTCTGCCATTTTGGGCCAGGGTCCCTGCTCTGGCCTTGCCACTATTTTCAGGCTCTGTCTGGGCCACTATCTGCTGCTCCCATAGTGTCCACTTCCTTAGCACTAGTGGCCAGGTGAGCTCTCTGACCAAGGATCTCCCCGTGCATTTCTCTCCTATAAGAGAGCCAAGAAACATCTGCTTTGTCCATATTCAACTCTCTTGGAGGAAATAGATTGGTGGAAATGCAATTACATGAAACCCTTGGGGGAGTTGTATTAGTTTCTTTTCTGTTACCATAATGAAATACCTGAGGCTTAGAACTTTATAAAGAAAAGAGGTTCCCTAATTCTTAGTCATAGAGTTCTAAGAGCCTAGCACAGGTATCAGCTTGGCTGTGGTGAGAACCTTGTGGCAATTGACATCAGTTTGTTTATTCATTTACTTTGATGGCAATTTGAGTTGTTTTCACTTTTTTTCTATTACAAATACAATTGCAGTCAATTGTGCTAATTCTGTACAATTATGTATGGACATGTTTTCATTTCTTTTGGGTCAGTATCTAAGAGATAGAATTTCTGAGTCACAAGGTTGAAGAATACTTAATATTATAGGAAACTGCTAAAAAAAATACCACAAAGCTTGTATTGATTTATATACTCCCACCTATAATGTATGAGAGTTTGGTTTCCCATCCTAGCAAACTCTGGGTAATGTACTGTCAGTCTTTTTAATGTGAGCATTTTTATGGGTGGGTAGTGTATCTCATCCTTTTAATTTGCATTTGTATTTGATTTTATAAGTATTTACTTTTGTTTATTAACATTTATACTGTCTTATTCTAGGAATAATTTTAGAGAGCTAATTTTGTATTTTTCTTTTTTCCTATGTAGTCTTATAATCTATTTTTGAAGAATTTAAAAGACATTGCTGTACTTTCTTTTAAGTGACTGCTTACCATTCCAGAATCTGAGTGAATCGTGCAGCTTTTTGTTGGCTATTTTAGGCTAGATAGCATGGAGTTTAGGCTGTGGACTCTGAAGCCAGAGGTCTTGGTTTGAAGCCCACTACCTGTCATCGTCTGACTTTTGGAAAGTGACCCATTCTCTGGATCCCTGTAAAACCTCAGAGTTGTGAGCATTGAATGAGAAAGTGCAGGTTAAAATCTTAGAGGATAAGTGTTCAGTAAATGCTCCTGTCTATTATAAGCCACATTACCACTGTGCAATAAAGCCTTATATTCTATTTAGGGTTACTCCTTTAGGATCAATATCCAGAAGTGAAATGACTGGGTCAGTGGGTGCCAGCCTTTTTAAGAATCTTGATAGCTATTCCCATTGCTTTCTAAAAGGTTCCCCTTAATCCTCCTGCCAGCAGCATAGCAGAGTGCCCACGTCACTGTGCCATTCCTGGAAGGCAGCGGCTTTTTACCTGCATGGAAAGTTCTATCTATAGTGGGAGCAGTCATTTTAATATAAAGGCTCAGAAATTACTCTTTGTATTTGCTGCAGTGTTATCTGCCACCTGCTTCCCAAGTATCAGCTAGCTATTGTGCCATAGTTATGCTGCATAACAAACCATCCCCAAATCTCAATGGCATCCAGTAATAAACATTCTGTTTTACTCATGAGTTTACATATTTCTCATATTCCTTCTAGTGGAGGCATGCTCATCTGTGGATGATAGCAGGGGACAGAGAGAGGGCATATCCAATCATGTAAATACACTAAGTTTCTGCTTGTGTCACATCTGTAACACCCCCTTGGCCAAATCCAAAATCAAGGGGTGGTAAAGTTCATCTTGCTAAGGCAAGAGTGGGTGCAGGTGAAGAACTGGAGCCAAGGATTCAATCTACCACATCCTATTTCCTCTTGCTCTAAGTTAAAAGAAAGTTCTTTATTGGACTTGAAAGGATGAAAGAGAGATTTGTTCAATTTAATATGTGGATACATATTGACTGACTTACAATGACTTACAACTTATGATGGTGTGAAGTATGTATTCAGTAAAAATCATACTTTGAATTTTGAATTTGTATTTTTTCTTGGGCTAGCAATATGCAGTATGTTATTCTCTTGTGATGCTGGGCAAGGCAGCGATTCCCAACTCCCAGTCAGACTTATAATCTCAAGGAGAAAACCATGACTCTGGTATACCATGTTGCTAAGCTATGATGTTCAGTAGATGAGGTGTAGTTGATGTATCTTAGACTTAAAATATTTTAAATTTATGGTGGGTTTACCCAGGACTTAGCTTTCGTTGTAAATCTAAGAGCAAATGTATTAGGAACTCATGGTTTTTATATTTTAGCAACTCAGTACTCTCTTTAAGAGAACTGTGGTTGAGTGTGTACCTGGCATTTGTAGGGCCCTGGGTTCGATCCCAAGCATGGAGAAAAAAAATAAAAATAAAAATAAAAAAAGAACATGTTTGGATTTAGCTTTTTCTGTACTGTTCCTGATCATATCTGATCTATTTTGCACCCAGGAAGCTCTCTAGGCAGCACAGCTGATGTAGTTTATTTACTTATTTATTTATGCTCTGTAATTTTTATTGGTGCATTATAGTTGTATACAACAGTAGGACTTTTTATATATTCATACAAGTACACAATAATATAATTTGGGCAATATCATTTGATCTGATATAGTTTAAGGGGAACTGAAAAGGATATATGATAATTTAAATGAATTTCTTTGATATGTTTCCCTCTCTTATTCCTGCCCTTGAGTGAATTTGAAGACACAAAATTTACAAACACTTTCATTACTTAAAACAACAAAACTGGTTTGCTAGTCCAATTATTTAGTAATCACTGCAGTTTATTAAAAATCCCAAATTACAAGCCTGGTGTGGTGGTGCACATCTCTAATCCCAGCAGCTTGAGAGGCTGAGGCAGGAGGATCATGAGTTCAAAGCCAGCTTCAGTAACTCTAAGGCACTAAGCAACTCAGTGAGACCCTGTCTCTAAATAAAATACAAAATAGGGCTGGAGATGTGGCTCAGTGGTTATGTGCCCCCGGGTTCAAGCCCCAGTAATCCTCCCCCCTGCAAATCCCCAATTACAATATTTTCAAAAGTGTGGTAGTTCCAACTGGATAATTTGCAAAAAAAGCCTCTTCTTTCATTAATAGTAAGGTTTGCACTTAGAGTGTGATTTTACTTCAATTTCTCCCTCCTTGCAACAAATTCCCTTCCAGGTTGAGCTCATTTGAGATTTTATTTTCAGATTGATATTTAAAACTTTTTAGACCAGCTTAATGCATATCCAGCATAAGTTTTTAGGTTATTTCTCTCTTCATTATTATTATTATATTTTGGTTCTGGGGATTAAACCCAGGGACTCACATATGCTAAGGATGTGCTCAACTGCTTGAGCTAAGCTCCCAGCCCCTCTCCCTCTGATGTTGGATGTATTATAAAATTTTTATTTTTTTAGATTCTTTCTGGGGGGCAATTTAGAGATGGTAAGAACCTATACATGCTTGAAAATGTTTTTACCTTGCATCCCAACTTTAATGCTAGTTTGGCTGGGTATTAGATTCTAGATTAAAAAGTTTTTCCTTCAGAATATTAGAGAAATTGCTCTACTACTTTCTAGCATATGGAATTGATGATACATTTGATATCAAGTTGATTTTAATTCTATGTGACAACCTACTTTTTCTCCTCTGGAAGCTATAAGGATTTTCCTTGGTATTCTAACATTTTACAGCATTGCACCTGGATTTTGAAAATTCTTTTTTTTTTCTTTTTTTTCGGTGCTGGGGATTGAATGCAGGGTCTTGTGCATGTGAGGCAAGCACTCTATCAACTGAGCTATATCCCTAGCCCTTGAAAACTCTTTTTCATGTTTCATTCCATCTGCTTGATATGGACCCTGTCAATCTGAAGACTAAAGGCTTTCTTCAGTTCTGGAATTCCCCTCACTGCACTCCATTATTTCTTTGAGTATTTCTTAACTTCAATTTTAACTGCTCTTTCCCTTTGCAATTTCTCATATATTGATATTAGGATTTCTAGGTCTGTCCTCCACGTCTGGTGACATTTGACCCATATTGATTCTTCCTTTCTTTTTTCTTCTCCTCTCCTCTCTCCTTCCTCTCCCTCCCCCTCCCTCCCTCCCTCCCTTCCTTCCTTCCTTCCTTCCTTCCTTCCTTCCTTCCTTCCTTCCTTCCTTCCTTCCTCTCTTTCTCTAACAGAGTCTTGCTAAGTTGTCCAGGCTGGCCTTCAACTTGCAGTTCTCTTGCCTCAGTTTCCCAAGTACCTGGGATTACAGGTGTGCAACAACACGTTCAGTTCATATAGTTTATTTCTTTGTCTTTGAAGGTTAAGCACATTAAGCTTTGGGAGAATCCCTTGTTTTGATCTTCTATGTCACTAATTCCCCTTAACTTTATTTATTTCAGTATCTATCTCATCTATTGAGTTATTTGTTTATTTTGGCATTAGGGATTGAACCCAGGGGCGTTTAACCACTGAGCCACATCCCCAGTTGTATCTATCTATCTATCTATCTATCTATCTATCTATCTATTTATTTATTGTTTTGAGACAGGGTCTTGCTAAATTGCTTAGGGCCTCACTAAGTTGCTAAGCTGGCTTTGAACTTGTGATCCTCCTGCTTCAGCCTTCCAAGCTGCTGGGATTACAGGTGTGCAGTACTGTGCCCAACCCATCTATTGAATTTTGAAGTTATCTTCAGTTTCTATTGTTTATAATTAATATTTTTATGGATGAAATATCCTCTACTATCTCTTGGAATATAGAAATCGTATTTATTGGTCTGAGACTCTAGCTCCGCAATAGAACACTTGCCTAGGGTTTAATCTCCAGCACTGAAAAGAAATATAATTATATCTAAATTATATCTATTATAATGTTCTCTTCATTTTATCTATTAATTTCCTTTGGTTATAATTCTTCATTGTTATGTATATTATCTTTTTTTTTATCATGGTGTTGGTTTTTCTAAAATATTTGGAGACTCTTGGCCCCTCTCTAAATGTAAGAATACCTATTAACCTTATTCTTATCATATCTACCTCTGATGATTTTGGGTTGGGGAAGGCTTTATTCCTCAGAGTGGTATAGGAGTTCCTTCTCCTTCCTGGGGACGGGGAGTTGGCAATCACTGGGGATACTCTTCTTGCCTCACTGGAGTAAGTATTCACACTTGAAGATTCAGATTGGGACAAAGGCTGTGGTTCAATGATGGTGGCCTTTCTTATTTCCCTATAACATTACAGATTTGCTTTCCTTTCCTCTTCTTTCCCTTTTATGCTTCTTCTACTTAGAGAAGACTTTTGTGTCATTTGTGGGACTTTGGCTGGGAGGAAGGTCAAATGGGGGTGCTAGGTCCTCCATCTGGCTCTAATCTGCATTTTTAGCAAAACAACTAAGTTTGGAAGTTTGAAAGTAACGACATTAGGGCTGAGAGATTTCTTAATGTAAATATATTTTAGCAGAGTTAATGAAAACTTGGAGTGCTTACAAAGTTGGATATATTACATGTGTGACAAATTATATATAAACCAGATTTCATTTCCTGTTTTTTTCTCTCTTTTTTTTCTTTTAATCAGCAAAGGAAAAAAAATGGCAAGAAAACCAAGTCTCCTATATTATAGCTACACATTTTAAGGGATAATGCATATTTAAACATTTTCAACATGTGCTGTTAAAATGAAAACTTTACCAAAAAAAAAAAAAAATCCCCCCAAAGCATAAAGTTCCAGCCAGCAATGGGCCCTTCATTTAGATGTGGTACCAGCTTTGCCTCCGGGGACCCATCGGCCCCAGGTTGCTGCTGTTAGCAACCGCAGTACCATTTCTCTCACTTGTCTCTTATCACTATGGTGATTCTTGTTAAATAAAGTGAACAAATAAGGTCCTAGTACCTTATTTGGCATTTTTATCTGTGGCTGTCAGTTTCCACAAAACAACAGCCATCTATTCAATAAATATTTGCTGAATATCTACTACGTGCTCAGTGTTAACAACACATAGATGAACAGGACAAGAGGCTGATTCCCAGGAGCTTTCTACAGGAAAGAAGAGGCAAAATATGCAGATTCCATGGACCATCCAGCAAGTAGAGCCCAACTTTACATGTCTGTGTGAAGTTACTGACTTAACAATTGTTTTGTGTTTGTATAAGTACAATTATTTTTAAAGATTATATTTAACTTTTCAGTGGGATTGTAATCCCAGCTATTTGGGAGGCTGAGGCAGGAGGATCACAAATTTGTAGCCACCCTGGGCAACTTAGAGAGACCCTGTCTCAAAATAAAAGGGATGTGGCTATAGCTCAGTGGTAGAGCATCCCTAGAGTTCAATTCCTAGGACCAGAAAGCAAAAGCAAAAACAAAAACAAAGCAACTTTCTAGTGGGAGATATATTACATGGTTCAACAATCAAATGATATGAAAAGATATCCCCATTTGCTCATTCCCTTTTTCCCACCTCCCCTCTAGCTAATCATTTTATGAGATTCTTGTTTATACTTCTCGTGTTTCCTTATGCAATTATATATAAACCTGTGTTTTAATTTTCCTTTCCCAAAACGGGTGGTGTGCTATATACTTACTGTGTATCCTAGAGTTCATATTGGTCCGTAGAGACCTTTCTCATCGTCTTCGATAGCGCTAAATATTCCACTATGTGGATGAATCATAGTACATTAACCAGTTCCTATTGATAGCCACTTGGGATATTTCCAATCTTTTGCCATTACAATGAGTGCCCCAGTGAATAATCTTGTACGTGTGCCATTTGTATGCATGCAGGGGTATTTGTAGAATTGATTTACAGAAGTGGGATTGTTGAATCAAAGGACACTTGCAATTATAATTTTGGCAGATTTTGCCAGCTGTCCCTAGGTAGGGTTTGTGCCATCTTGCCTTCTCCCAGCAGTGTCTGAGAAAGTCTCTTTCTCCTGGGTAAAAATATTTCTAATCCTTCCTTGTCTTTTAGTACCAATAATATGTATGCATCTCTTCCTTGTAGTACTGTATTTGTTTTTGAGTATTATCAAAGTTTCTATTAGCACAAGTAAAGCCATCCTAAGTAGATAATGTGTTATACTTGCTTTGTGGTGTTTCAGATGAGAAATTCTTGAATGTTTAAGGAATGATATAGAGGGCAGGCTAGGGTGGGGAGGGGTGGAGTTCAAGCCATTGGGTAGTGGGAGGGAGGATCAGGGCTAGACTGTGGAGAGGACTTGTGCTGTCAGGTACTAAGAGCTTTGGATTTTTCTTGCACACAGTAAGCAGCCGGTGAAGGTTTCGCTGAGGAGGAAGGGGTTGGTTAAAACTCAGTCAAGGCAGATTTTAATTCTAGTAGCCTGTGCAGGATGTGAAGGAAAAGACAAGAGACTGTGACTTTTAATTCTTAAACTTCCCTGTTGTGGCTTGTTACAGAAGTAAACGTGGAAGATTTCTATTTAGGAGTTTTCTGTTGCATTACACGGAGGCGGAGGCTGGGGAAGAAATCCTTAGCCAGGAGGGATAATTTCACTATTATGCTTTCTAGCTGGAAGGCTTGAGGGGCCCAGTTGGTTCCTCAAGAGCTGTCCTTGCCATTGTCATTCAAATGCACACTAATCAAGACATTGTGTGAGTCACTTCCAGCTCACAGAGCCGCCGGTGCCTCAGAACCTCCCATCTTGGAGATATTATTTCCCACTTTCAACGCAGAAGCACTCATTAGTGGGACAATACCTCGTCCAAGACACTGCGAAGAGAGGGTGTCAGACCTGAAAAAAGAAGGCCAGCTTCCCGAAGTTTTGCTCAGTTGTTTTTTTTAACCAGTGAGTGGCCTCGCCAAACGAGGTCGTCTGGCTCCTCGTGGGTGCGAGGAGCAGGCGATGCTGTGTGCGGTTTCCATGGCAGTGGCCAAGGAGCCCGCGGGGACGCGCAGCCAGGTGGCTCGCGCTGGCTCACCTGCTTGCTGTTGGCAGCCTCCGTAATGAGGAGGCAGGAGGCCCCCTTCTGCCTCTCAGTTCCTGGAGCTTTTAGATTGTCTTTGGTTACTCCCTTTATGAGTATGATCCCTGTGTGAGAGAACTTTAAAGTTCTGATCTCATAAAAAGTGCCACTTTATCTCGGAGAGGATTGAATGGCAGCCATTCAAAAGGCGAGGGTGGAAAAGTACCAGGAGCATGCGCGCCTCTGGGAAGAGCGGCTAGAACTGAGAGGGGAGGCTGGTGCCAAAGACTGAGCTTCCTGCAAAAAGAAGGTTTTCGCAGCCGAAAGAGGCTCCACCCTCGAAAGGGCCACAGGAATCCTTTTCTCAGTGTCCTTGACCTCAGCCATCGGAATCCAGAACTGGTCATCTTCGCTTGATCTGGTCTCTTCATTTAACGAGCTCACCATGACGTGTCGGTTACTTGCTGCAGCCCAGAAATGTCTGTTTAATCACTGTCCCGTAATTTCCCAGTGAGGACTTTAGGAATTCAGAGTCCTGGGAGCGGGGGCCGGACCTAGGAACTCAGCGCAGGACGTCAAAGTCCGGTCCAAGTTCAAAGTGTGCTTTTTCAGCAGGTGCTTTCTGTTTCCAGGTCAGCAGACGCAGCTGCTGTTTGCAGCCCAGTGGTGTTGGAGACATCAGGCTTGGGGCTTGGCCATAAGGGCGGGTTCTAGCAGATCACACGTTTTTATCTAAGGAGCTAACCTTGGAAGAATTCCATGGCAGAGAGAAAGGAGAGGCTTGGGGTCAGGGGCTTGGTCTCCGGTTTAGGAAATAAAGATGTTCTAAGTGAATTCCACCCAGTATAGTTATGAAGGCAGGAATGATAGGGATCGCTGGAGCAGAGGGGCAGAACAAGGCTCCCCCAACTGCTTAAGACCCTGAAGAAGTGGCCCTAAGGCCACATGTTCTTCTTGGATATATTGAAGAATCAACAAACAGAATGGAACATATTTTAGTGTCAAGCTCCCCCGGGGAAACAGCAACAACAATCAAATTCAATTTAACACTACCTGTGAGTCAAAAGCGGATTTTTTCTTTTCAGGACAAAATATATTTTGCCCTACTATTTGCCATTAAATCATAAACCAAGACAATGAAACTCCCATTGGCAAGACCCCCAAACTAATTAAATACCTTTCTTTGGTTCTGTATTATGACCAGTTAAAGGAGAAGGAGAGAGAAGTAGAGGTAAATCAGATCATGCAGTCACTCCTCTGGTGAATATTTTTAAAAGTACTTATTCTGTTTTGGGCTTCAAAGCAGGAACTAAGTGATTTAGCCTTTATTCCCAGAGGCTGTTCGCTGGAGACTCAGGGAGGCAAGCAACCAGACAGGTGATAGATGGAGGCCTGGTGTCTTGGGCTTGGGGCCAATGGCTGGACTAAGAGGGCCCATTAGCTTGGAGGCATGGACTCCATGCTGCAGGATAGGCCTTTAAACAGGAGGCACTAGTTTCTCTAAGCCCATTCTAGTTGGTGGATGGAAGAGGGTAGCAAAGGAATCCAGTGAAATGGCAGCAGTGGAAAACCAGAGAGAAAAACAGTGGAGGCATGAGCAGGGGCAGAGTCATAAGACTCTGGACCAGGCCCAGTGGCTGGGGATAAGAGGAGTGAAAGGAGGCAGGTCAGACTGCTGGGCTTCTGCTTGGGCAATGGTATGGCAAATCACATGGATCCCTGGGACGGGGCAGTGGAAGGGCACCTGGATGGGCATTGTGGTTAGTGGGGGGTAGAGACAGGGAGAGTGATGAGTTTGAATACTTAATTTTATCAGGTAGTGTATTTGTTGGGGTTCTACCAGAAACAGAACAAGTACACACAAGGAATTGGTTTACATGATTGTGAGTGGCTGGGCAAGTCTAAAAAGCCCTGGGGCAGGCTGTCTAGAAGGACAGCTGGAACTCTCAGGCAGAAGTCAACACTGAAGGTGGAATTTCTTCTTCCTTTGGGAAATTTGCTCTTAAGGTTTTTCATCCCATTAGATGAGGACACCTCAGATCATTGAGAATAATCTCTTCTACTTAAAGTCAACTGATTGTAGATGAGAATTAGATCAATGAAACACTGACACAGAGACACCTAAGTTTGTGTTAGATTGGGCAAGTAAGTGAAAATGGAGACCAGGCTTGAAGAAACCCTGTGTGAAGCCAGTCAGACCCCATAAGTGACTTTAACCTTGCTTGATTTGCAAACACTAGTGAAACTTAACTTGAGCTATTTCTTATAAATACCTATATGAAAGAAAAGCAGAACTTAAGTTCAACCAATCAAAGGCAGGCAATGAACATATAACTAGGGACTTTTCAGCAGTGGACCAACTAAGGCAACTTTATAACTGTAACGAAATATTTTCATTGCATTACTTTGGCATTTACTCTATAAAAGCCTGTCCTTATATTTCTTCAAACTTCTTGTAGTTTGGAGCTTCCTATACATGAATTGCTATTTGTGCAAATAAGCTCTTTAAATTTGTGCCTCAGTTTACTTTTTTAATAGGTTGAAAAACTGGATACTATAGTTCAGTCAAGTTGACATAAGACTAATCATCTGCTATAGTTTGGATTTGGAATGTCTCCCAAAGGCCTAGGTTATTAAAGTTTGGTTCCCAGTGTGGTACAATATATTGGGAAGTGATGGAATAGGGTGAGGCTTTGGTGGGAGATCTTAAGGTTATAGTGGATGTGCCTTTGAAAGGGACAGTGGGACTCCAGTCCTTTCTCTTTCTCTCTCTTTTGCTTCCTGGTCACAAGGAAAGCTACTTGGCCTTCCTCTCATGTACCATGATGCATTGCCTCACTACAGGCCTCAAAGCAATGGGACCAGTGGATTTTGGACAGAAGGTTCCAAAACTGTGAGCCCGAACAACCTTTTTCTCTTTATAAGATAATTGTCTCAGATGTTTATTACAGTGACAGAAAGCTGACTAACACACCATATCTGGGTAAACCATGCATAAACGGAAATATTAGAGGGTGATGAAAAAAATGTTTTAATCTTGTCTCAAACTCCTAGTACTTCCCCCTGGGAGAAATGCAGTTAAATTTCAGGGGCTCAATCATGGACGAGAGAGGGATTTGGATAGGAAATAGGGCCTGGAGGTCTTTAGAATTTGGGTAAGATGCAAGGCCTTGGGACTGAGTGAGACTACCCAAAGAGAGAATGACAATTATGAGAGAGAGGGGAGAGAAGGGCCAAACTCTGGGGACATCTTGAAGAGAACAGGAACCAGGAGACGGGGCACCATGGAAGCTTCAGTTCATAGTTTCCAATGAGCTAATGCAGAGTGAGTCCAGAGCAAGTACCTAAGAGGCCAGGCTGCATGTGCAGCAGAGGGAGAGACAGTCCAGATGCCAGGAAGATGGTATTCTTCACACTTTATTGTGGCAGGAAGAAACACCTGTCTACCAACAGAAACACAGAAAGGTCAAAGTCAAAGTAAAGTCAGTTTTTATTTGAGAATAGAATTGCAACAAGAATGGCAAAGCACTGCAATGGGAATACATATGCCATAGTAAACTGTGGGTGTATTCAAAGAGGCTGAAGCAAAGGGAAGCTTTTAAAGGCAAAAAGACAATAATCTTTGGTCACAGTGATTAATTATAAGGGTGATGTCAATCTGAGGTTGTGTGGACAGATGCTGGGCAGATGTCCTTGCTGAGGTACATTTTGCATAAGGTTGTTGTGGTCTCTCTGTAAGGTTATGACCTAGGCAGAGTCTTTTGTGATAGTTATTATCAGGCAATTGCATGTTCACAAGCCATTCTAACTCCTTTAGTTATTTTTTTCTTCCTGGAGTCGATATAAGCAACTCCATTTTTATTTTGGCAAATTTCACACACCTCATACCATTCCATATGGGAGGTTAAAGGCTTGCTAAAAATAGGCCTAGGGTATGTTGAAGAAGAAGTAGTCAAAGCATCTATATTGTATTGCCAAGAACAGAGGGAAAAGGTGGTGGGAACTGTGCTTAGAGTCCACCATAGTAAATTTCTGGTCAAGCAAAGTTTGACCTGGAGCCTCATTTGGGATTGTGTACAAGATTTGAGTATGAATAGCTAGCACTGTGGGAGAAGAGAGGACATACAACCTGTAGCAAGAGAAGGCCTGAAGAGGAAGGATGGTTGGAGATCTCTGGGGGGCCTCCTGTCTAGGGACTTTGACAGACATTCCTTATTATTCAAATTTATACCGTAGCTTATTGTGTACAATGGTGGATCCAACCCAACTGCTATGGTTTGAATATAGATTTATCCTCTCTGAACTCATGTTGGGGTTTAATTACCATTGTGAGATATTAAGAGAGTATAAACAATCTGACTATGGTGTTTAGAGGTGATGCTTTTGGTAGGCGATTAGGGTTAGATTAAGCAATCAGGGCAGAGCCCCGATGATGATGATGATGATGATGATGATGATGGTGATGGTGGTGGTGGTTCTGGGAATTGAGCCTATGTTCACTTTACCACTGAGCTACATCCCCAGCCCTTTTTATTTTTGCTTTGGGGAGAGTCTCAGTAAGTTGTGTAGGGCCTCACTAAGTTGCGGAGGCTGGCCTTGAACTTGTGATCCCCCTGCCTCAGCCTCCTTAGTGGCTGGGATTATAGGCTTGTGTCACTGTGCCTGGCTCCTGGTGGATTTTTTAGGAGAAGAAGGGAGGGAGGGGGAGATAGAGATAAAGATAGAGATAGATAGATAGAGAGAGATAGAGAGATATCAGAAGATATACATGAGTGCTCCATGTCTCTTGCCACGTGATGCCCTACACCAACTCAGGACTCTGTCAGTAAGAAGGCCATCACCAGATGTGGCCATTTGACTTTGGACCAGAACTGTAAATCAAAATAAACCTATTTATAAGTTACCCACTCTATGGTATTGTGTTAGGTGTAGCAAAACATAGACTAAGACTCCCACCCTCTCTATTACTCCAAAACCTGGAGGAACACTCAACAAAACATGACAAAAAATATTTGTTGGGGGCAAATATGTTGAGGTCTGTGCACTGTGTTGGGCTCAGGAACTGTTATCAGTGACATAATAATATAACTTCAGATTCATACAGAATATTCTAAGAAAAATCCTGAGGGAGAGAAATAGAATTTCTCTACAGATGAAGAAAATACATCAGGAAAATGTTTCTCAAAGTGGAGGATATTTGTATTCCAACCTTCCAACATATGTTAAGAGTGGTGGGAAAACCTCAACAAGTAGTTGCAACTATAAAGACTACAAAGCAGAAATTCAGGAACTCAGAATGAAAATAGCCAGATAAAAGGAGGGGATAACCAGATAGCAGGTGGACATCATGGACTAGGAAAGTTAGAAAAGAAATAGCAGAAAAGACAAATGCATTTCAGAGATGAACACTAAATTAAAAAGGACTTCAAGGGAGACTAGGTGGAGTTGAAAGAACAGTAAAGCATCTAAAGATTAGAAATGAGCAAAGAATGTGGCATAAACTAAGGAAAAAAACCCAGTATTATGGTTTTGATGTAAAGGGTTTCTTGGAAAAGCTCATGTGTTGGAAACATAATATGTAGCAATGTTCAGCAATGAAATGATTAGATTATGAGAGCTGTAACCTCATCAGTGGATCAATATGTTTGATGCATTAATAATTTGAATGGATTACTGGTGGCAACTGTATGCAGGTGGGGTATAGCTGGAGGAAGTAGGTCACTGGGGGCATGTTCTTGAAGATTATATTTTGTTCCTGGTGTTTCTCTCTCTCTCTCTCTCTCTCCTGCTTCTGGATGCCATGAGATGAGCAGTCTTCCTGTGCCACACTTTTCCACCATGATGTTATGTCTCATCTGGGCCCAGAGTGATGGAATTGGCTGACCATGGACTGAAACTCTGAAACCATGAGCCTAAACCAAACTTTTCCTACTCTAAGTTGTTCTTGTCAGGTATTTTGGTCACAGTGACATAAAACTGACTAACACAAACAGGTAAGAGAAATTAGGAAAAATTGTGAAAGACTTGGATTGAGGGATTATTGTGTGTCTTCAATGGAAAACTGTACTTTGGAGTTCAATGGGAAACCAAGCATTCTTTTCTGGATTGCCCTCTCTGTGTTTGTGCCTTACAGTGTCTCTATGCTATTTTATAACTTTGCAAACTGTAGGTAAGAATAGCAGTGCAAATGATTTTTTTTTTTTCTGGAAATGTGAGGATTAATTCTTTTCTGATGGAAAGGGCAGTTGATTCCCTATTGTGATAGGCAGAATAATGGCCCTCCAAAGATGTCCTAAGATGTCTAATCCCTATAACCTTCAAACATGTTATTTTACATAGTAAGAGATTTGTGATGTGATGAAATTAAGAATCTTGAGAAGGGATGTAGGGCATGATGTGGCATGTGGGGCATGTTGCGTTGGAAAGGAGGAAACCTGGCTTGATGACTTGCTGGTCTTGGGGCCACAGATGTGGCTGGGATGGCGCCTGGCGATCAGCCAGGAGGCGGTGCTGTGGGTGGTGATGGAAAAAACAGACCACCTCCAGGAGAGGTCGAGGACTTTTCCCACCTCGTGGACAGCTGGTGCCTTCCCTTACAAACCATGGGATGGGTGTATACGTGAACTCGCTCCACCCCTCTGACCTTTATCCTGATTGGCTCCTGCGCAGTATATAAGCTGTGTGTACTTCCTCAATAAACGAGATCTTGCTTTGACTGGTCTCCCTGGCATGTCTGATTGTCCTCCAGCGACTGGAGTGTAGACGGCTCCGCTCGTCCTGGTCAGGACGTGCTTTCCCCATCTCTCCCGCAGGTCAGGAGAAAATGGGGGCTAAAAACCCTGACAAAGGGGAGCTCACATGGATTAACCTAGGAGGGCCCAGTGTGATCACAAAGATCCTCATAGGAGGGAGGTACAAGGGGAGTATTGGAGAAGATATATAAATGGAAGCAGAGGTTGGTATGCTGCATGGTCATGAGCTAGTGGGTAAAGACAGCCTCTAGAAATTGGAAAAGACAAGAAAACAGATTCTTCCCTGCAGCCTCCAGAAGGAATGTAGTACTGCCAACTCATTTTAGACATCTGACCTCCAGAATGGCAAGATAATAAATTTGCTGTTTTAAGCCACTAAATTGGTAGTAGTATTTCACAGCAGTAATAGGAAACTATGAGCCAATTATATATATTTGTGAATTCATTTCATGGTATGTATATGTCTCTGTTCTTTGAATTTAAACTGGTTGTAATATGATATTGATTTTAACGTTTATTAATGAGTGAAATACAATAGTTTAAATGTATTTATCTTTTTATGAAGTCATGATTTTATTCTTTTAAAAATTATTTTCAACAAGGAAGCTAAAATCATTCAATGGGGGAGAAGATAGTCTTTTCAACAAACTGGGAGAAAACTGGATATCTATATGAATGTAAAAAAATGAAGTTGGACTTAATATCATATGTAAAATTAAGGCAAAATGGGTAAAAACCCCAAATGTAAGAGCTAAAATGATAAAAATATAGGGGAAAACTTGATGATATCGAATTTGGCAATATTTCTTGAAATATGACAACAAAGGCAAAGACATCAAAAGAAAAACAATGGGTAAGTTAGATTTCACCAAAATTAAAAGCTTTTGTACATCAAAGGAGACTATATCACCTCAAAAAGCAAAAACACAACATAGAGAATGGGAGAAAATACTTGCAAATCACATATCTGATGAGGAATTAATATCTGGTATAGATACAGAACTTCTAAAACTCAATACACTCATACACACACACACACACACACACACACACAATCACATTTCTCCAAAGAGGATTTATAAATGCCAAGAAACACACAAGAAGATGTTTAAAGTCAAAAATAACTAGGGAAGTGCTAATCAGAACCACAGCAAGGCCCCATTTAACACCCGTTAGGACAGTTATTGCCAAAAACATCAGGAAACAAAAGTAGCATGGATGCAGAGAAATCGCAACCCTTGTGAATTTTTGTTGGGAATGTAAAATGGTGCAGCCACTGTGGAAAATAGTATGGAGGTTTCTCAAAAAATTAAGCATTTGATCCAGCAATTCTGCTTCTGGTTTACACTTGAAATAATTGAAATCAGGTATTTAAACATATATACACTTGAAATAATTGAAATCAGGTATTTAAACACCAATGTTCATAGTTGTATTATTCACTGTATTCAAAAAGTAGAAGCAATCCAAGTGTCCATCAATGAATGAATAAATGAATAAACAAAATATAGTATATTCAGATAACAGCCTTAAAAAAGAAGGGAATGCAGATATATGGTACAACATGAACAAACCTTGAATATATTTTGTTAGGTGAAATAAACCAGTCATAAAAGACAAATATTATATGAGGTACCTAAAGTAGTCAAATTTATAGACATAGAAAGTAAATGGTGCTTATGGGCTGGGGATGTGGCTCAAGTGGTAGCGTGCTCACCTGCTATGCGCAGGGCTCTGGGTTCGATCCTCAGCACCACATAAAAGTAAAATAAAGATATTGTGTCCACCGAAAAACTAAAAAATAAATATAAAATTAAAAAAAGAAAGTAAATGGTGCTTAGAAGAGGCAGGAAAGTGGGAAGTTTTTTTTTTAATGGGTGCAAAATTTCACCAAAAGTTTGGGATGGTGGAAAAATTCTGGAGATGCTTAGTGATGATGGTTGCATAACACTGTAAATGTACTTAATACCACTGGATTGCACATTTAAAATGATTAAAAATGGTAAATATTATGTGCATTCTACTATAATAAGATGCTAAAATTAGAAAGATATGGGTGCAGAAAACAGGTAAGGGAGACCCAATATATGCATAATTGGAATCTACAAAGAAAACTGAAAGAGCAAATAAGAATAACTACATAAGAACATGCTTTAAGAAAGCTTTCCTGAAACAAAGATTTTAATCTACATATGGGAGAGCACACAGTATTCCAGATAAAATTGCCACAGAATGTCAACACTGATGTATATCCTAGAAGATGATTGGACTTGCAATATAAAGGAAGAATCTTTTACTCAGTCAGGCAAAAATATTCCTTGAGGGAAATAAAATCACGTTGGCATCACACTTCTTCACATTAACATTCAAAGTCAGAAGACAGTGGAATAACATCCACAAGAAATTCAATAAAAGAAAATGTGAGCCAAGGTTTATCCAGCTAAGCTGTGCTGCAAGTAGCAAGGCTGCAGACAAGTTTTAAATATTCAAGAATATCAACAACACTGTTCCCATGAGCACTTGCTGAGGAATCTTCTAGGGGATGAGATTCAACTAAAAAAGCCATAGTCAGGAAACTTCAGGGGAAGACGATGGTGAGCATTAAAAATAAGTAATTGTAGACCTAAAACTGTCAGGTAGACACAAGGGACCACAGAGTAGAATGTAAACATTGTATGTCCTGACAATGTAGATCTAATCAACTTACAAAACAAAGGGAGGAAAAGAAGAAAAGAAAGCAGAGCAAGTTTGCTGATTGCTTCATCTGCAATAGAGTGAAAGGATAATTTTTTTTCAGCTTCTTCAGTTGTTAATTTATTTTTTCTTAATCGATTTTATTTTTTAAATACATGACAGTGAATGAATTACAATTCTTATTACACATATACAGCACAAATTTTCATACCTTTGTATATAAAGTATGTTTACACCCATTCATGTCTTCATACATGTACTTTGGATAATGATGTCCATCACATTCCACCATCATTGCTAATCCCCTCTGCCCTATCTAGAGTTCATCTATTCCTCCCATGCTCACCCTCCCTACCCCACTATCAACAAAACAAGCAACAGAATTTTGAGCATATTCAAGATGACAAAGATAAACGAAGCTAAGAAATAAAGGTAAGCATAGGTAAGGAAAGACAACATTAATGTTTAAAATTGGATATAGGGGAGAAGGAGGAGAATGGGAAAGAAGAGACTAGACATTAAGCATTTTTAAATTTTGCTGTTCATAGTAGGAAAACAATAGATACCCTTTTTAAAAAAGAAAGAGCAAGAGTTGTCACATAAGATTTAACGTGTAATCTAACATGTTATTTTGGTAATGAATTAAGTAAAAATATAAACCATTTTGAATTCAGCACAATAATAAAATAAGAAGCAATATAAGTGCATGAATGAAGAAATGCATATATATACAACGGAGTATTATTAGCCATGATGAAGAGTGAAATTCTGTCATTATGTTAAGTGAAATATATCAGACACAGAAAGACAAGTACCACATGTTCTCTTTCATATGTGCAATATAAAAAAAAGTCAATCTGAAGGTAGAATGGAGGTTGAGAAGAGAGAGATAAAGAGGTTGAGAAGAGAGATAAAGGGACGCTGTACTTGATTAGTACATGCTAGATGCATGTGTGGAAATATTACACTGAACCTAATCAATGTGTTCAAAATTTGCAATAATTTATATATTCAAATTTTGAAACAATTTATATATACAAGGAATATATAAATTGGCCTATAGGGTTTTGGTTGTTTGTTGTTCATTGTCTTGTTTGGCTACCAGTGTAATATTGACTTCATTAAATGAATCGTGAAGTGTTCCTCTCCTATTTCTGGTAGTAACTTTGGAAAAGTGTTTTTAATTCTTCATATTTGGTGAAATCATCAGGATCTGTTATATATAAATTTGTTTCAAAATAAAAATTAAAATAAAATAATTTTTAAAAATAAGCAAAGAGAACAATACCATATATTATTATCTGATAAGTATTTTAAGTCCGCTATCACAAAAATGCTGCAATGTGCAAATTATGAATGTGCTTTAAAAAAATGGAAAAAAAGTAGAAAGTTTCAGCAAAGAAAAAAAAAGATATAGAGAAGAACTAAAAGAAATTTTTAGGGTAAAATATACAGTAACAAAATAAAATAAACTGATTGGATGGACCTAAAATAAGAATGGAGAGGATAGAACAATCAGTAAAGTTAAAAATAGAAAAAAAGAAAAAAAAAAAGAGAAAAAAAATAGAATGATATATACCACACAATTTAAACAATAGAAAGAAAATAGATAAAAAAGAAGCAACAACAGAGCTTTGGGGACGTGTAGGAAAGTATCAAAAGATCTAACATTTATATTAAAAGATTTCTAGAGGAAAAGGACAATTGGCAAGGTTGACAAAAAAAAGTAAATATTCAAATTAACATTACGCATAAAATGGGACATCAGTACAGACCCCAAAGACATCAAAAGAATAAGAAAGAAATACTATGATAAATTCTACATATGTACATTTGGTAATTTAGTTGAAATGGGCCAATTCATAAAATCACAAATACTACAATTCACAAATATAATTTAAGTAGCCATATCATTATTAAGATAATTGAATTCATAACTTAAAAAAATCCCCCCAAATGGAATCTTCAGATCCCGATGATGTGCCAAATATGAAGAATTAACAACACTTTTCCAAAGTTACTACCAGGAAATAGGAGAGGAACACTTCACAACTCATTTAATGAAGTCAATATTACATTTCTGGCTAAACTAGACAATGAACAACAAACAACAAAAACCCTAAATGCCAATTTATATATTCCTTGTCTATATAAATATATATATTTCTTATGTATACAGATGTGAGATGTAAAAATTCTTAACAAAATATTAGCCAGTAGAATTCAACAATATGTAAAAAACAATTGTATGTTATAACCATATGGATTTTTTCCCCCAGGGATGTGGGGATGTTGGGATGTTTCCACATTCAAAAATCAATCAGTATTAACAATGAAAAGAAGAAAAATCACATGATCACATCATTTAATGTAGAAAAAATATTTGAGAGTTTAACGTCTATTTATGATAAAAACTCCAATAACTAGCAACAGAGGGGGACTTCTTTAACTTGATAAAGAACATCTACAGAAAACATTTGTAACTGTATACTTAGTGGTGAAAGATTGGATGCTTTCCCTCTAAGATCAGGAACAGGAGGGAGATGTCCATTTTTACCACTGCTATTCCACATAGTACTGGAAGTTCTAGCCAGTGAGATAAATCAAGAAAAGGGAAAGAAAGGCATACTACTGGAAAAGAAGAAATAAAATGGTTCCTATTTTCAAATGACATGCAGGGTTTACATAGAAAATCTCAAGATACAAAATCAATTGTAGTTCTATATACTAGCAATGAACACATGGACTAAAATTAAAAATGATATCATTACAGTTATTTTTAAAAAAGAAATGTTTAGATGTAAACATAACAAAAGACACATACAGGATTTGCAACCTGAAAAGTAAAAAATGTTAATGAAAGACATCAAGGAGGATTTAAATCGATGGAGAGATATACCATATTCATTGATTAGAAGACTCAATATAATAAAGATGTCAAATTGATATGTAAGTTTAATACATTGGTAGAAAAAACTCAGGAAGACTTTTTTTTTTTGTAGATATAGATAAGATTATTCTTAGATTTAAATGGAAAGAGAAAGGATAACCAAGACAATTTTGGACAAAATGAAGTAGGAGAAATCCTTCTACCTCCATGATTTACTGTATAGTTGCAATAATCAAAGAGTATGGTATTGGTGGGATCAATAGAACAGAAGAGAGAATCCAGGAATAGCCTGAAATAGGTATGACCAACTGATTTTGACAAATGTGCAAAAGCAATTTGACAGAGGAAGAATGAATAATCTTTAAAAAAATTTTTTTAGGGTTATCGATGGACCTTTATTTTATTTATTTATACATGGTCCTGAGAATCAAATCTAGTGCCTCACACATGCTAGGCAAGCACTCTACCACTGAGCTACAACTCAGCCCAGGTAAGATAATCTTAAAACAAAAATGGTACTGGAATATTTGGATAGTCACGTACTAAGTTTGACTTAAACTTTGTACCTTATGCAAAAATCAACTGAAAATAGATTATAAATTTAAACATTGTTACGGTTTGTATATGACATGTTCCCCAAACCTCCTGTATGAATGCAGGAAAGTTCTGAGGTGAAATGATCCGATTATGAGAGCTGTAATCTAATTGGTCCATTCAAGCTTGAATGGACTAATGGGGTGGTAATTAAGGGCAGGTGGGGCGTGGTTGGAGGAGGTGGATCACTGAGGGTGTGCTCTGGACGGGTTCATCTTCCCTGGCTGCCAGGAATAGAGCAATTTTCATCTACTACTGCCTTTCTTCCATGATGTTCTGCCTCACCTTTGGCCCAGAGCCATGGACTTGGCTGACCATGGACTAAACCTCTGAAACCATGAGCCAAATAAACTTTCACTCCTCTAAGTTGTTCTTGTCAGGTATTTTGGTCATGGTGACACAAAGCTGACTAATACAAGTGTAAAATATAAAACTATAACTGGTAGGAGATGACATGAGAAACTCCGAAGGACCTAGTACTTTGTGAAGCATTCTTAGATATAACACTGAAAGCATAATCCGTAAAAACAATTGACAATTGATAATTGATAAATGGGACTTTTCTCTTTGAAAGACCTTGTTAAGAAGATGAAAGGACAGGTGCAGGTTGGGAGAACATATTTGTAAACCATATACTTGATGAGGTATTTATATCTAGAATACATAAAGGATTGTCAAAACTCAGCAGTGAAAAATTCAACAAATAAAATGGGCAAATGACAGAGACAGTTTACCAAAGAGGAGATGGTGGCAAGTAAATACATAAAAATATGATTAGCATCACTTTAGTTTGGATATGCAATATTCCCTAAAGGCCCATGGGTTGAAGACTTGGTGCTCAGCCCCTGGGTATTATTGGAAAGTGGTAGGATCTCTAAGAGGTGGGGCCTAGTGGAAGAAAGCTCAGTGTGAGGTGTGTCTTTGGAGGGGATGTTGGGATCTCAGCCCCCTTCCTCTCTCTGTTTGCTTCCTGGACACCATGAGGTAAAAAGGCCTTTACTACCTCATGCTCCCACTGTGATGTGCTGTGCTGCCACAGGCCCAAAGCAACAGGGCCAATCAACCTTGGACTGAAACCTCTGAAACCATGGGTCAAAATAAAACTTCTTTTCATTTGAGTTGATTATCTCAGGTATTTTGTCACAGAAACAGAAAACTGACTAACTAGACAATAGGGAAATGCCACTGAAGATATCACCACACACCTATTAGAACAGCTAAAATAAAAAAGAAAATAATTGCAGTATCAAATGTTAGTGAGGATGCAGAGAAAGTTGACCACTTACATTTTGTTGGTGGGAAGGTGAAATGGGATAGCTATTATGGAAAATAGTTGGTCAATTTATTTTATTTTAATATGTACGTATGTGAATATAACAGAGTGAATTCCACCTATATGTATATCTATAAAGCCCCAATTAAAAACAACAAATAAATGGAAGGAAGACCAGTAGAATAAGGAAGGGAAATGGGGAGGGGGAAGGAAAGATGAAGTACTGGGGACTGAAATGGAGCAAATGTTTTCCATGCACGTATGATTATGCCAAAATGAACCCCAGTGTTATGTACAACTATAGTGCTCTAATAAAAAAATTAAAAAAAATAAACATACACTTACGGTGACCTAACAAGTACATTCTTAGGCATCTATCCTAGAGAGATAAAGACTTATGTCCTCCCCAAATCCTCTACATCATTGTTCTTATCAGCTTTATTTGTAATAGTCAAATTTTGGAAACAATTGAATGTTCTTCAGTAGCTGAATGGTTAGGTAAACTGCAGTATTCTACAGTGAAATGGACTATTTTACACATAACAACTTGGATGGATCAACAGAGGATTATGCCAAGTAAAAAATGCCTATCTCAAAAGGTCATGTGCTGAATGATTCCAATTATATAACATTCTCAAAATGTCAAAATTATAGAGATTGTATTAGTTTCCTAGGGCTGCCATAATAAATTATCACAAAATTGATGGCTTAAAACAACAGAAATTATTCTCTCCCAGTTCTGGAGGCCAGAGTCTGAAATCAAGGTGTCATCAGGGTTGGCTCCTTCCGAAGGCTCTGAGACAGTTATCTGTTCCACGCTTCTCCCCAAGGTTCTGGGGGCTGCCATCAGTTCTTTGCATCTGGCTTCTAGATGTGTCACTCCAGTCTCAGTCTCCATCTTTATATTTATTCTTTCTGTGTCTTTAAGTCTTAAATGTCTCTCTGCCTTTCTCTTATAAGTATACCTGTCAATGGATTCAGGGCTTACTGTAAGCCCAGGTTGGTTTCATCTCAAGGTCCTTATCTTAGAGTTGCAAAGACTTTTTTTTCCAAATGCTATGGCTCAAATACAGTTTGTCCCCTCCAAAACTCACGTTGAAATTGGATTGCCATTCTGGTGGTGTTGAGGGGTGGGACCTGTAACAAGTCATTAGGTCTTGAGGGGGATTGATGACTTTCTTGTGGGAACAAGTTCTTGCTCTCAAGGGACTGGATTAGTTACTGTAAGAATAGTTTGTTATAAAATGAGACAACCCATTTGTTTGGTCTCCACTGCACACAGTCACTTACCTTTCTGCTTTCCAGTATGAGTTGAAGTAACACAAGGCCCTCGGCAGATGGTATGGAATAGAATCCAGGCCCAATCTTGGACTTAGTCTCCAGAACCATGAGTCAACATAAACTTCTGTTCTTTAAAAGTTGCCTAGTCTCTGTTTTTTTCTCTCTCTCTCTTCTCTCTCTCTCTCTTTCTCTCTCTCTCTCTCTCTGTCTCTGTATCTGTCTCAATAGCCATAGAAAAACTACTAAGGCGATAAATAAGATCATATTTACAGATTCTGGAGGTTAGACATTTGACATATCTTCTTGGAAGCCACTATTCAACCCTCTAAAGAGATGGAAAACAGATTTGTGGTTTCCAGGGATTAGGAGTGGTAGGAGGGTGTGACTATAATGGGATAGTTCCAGAAGGAGATCTCCATACTAATGGAACAGTTCTAAATTGTGATTATTGTGGTGGTTGCATGGATTCACATATGTGATGAAAAGATACACATTGTTCCAATGTTGATTTTGCAGGTTTAGATAGTGTATGGTAGTTATATAAGATGCTATCATTGGGAAAAACTGAAGGGCACATGGAAACTTTTCTATAATATCCTTGAAACCTCTGTGAGTCTATATCTGCTTCAAATTGAATTGTTTTAAAAATCCTACATGATAAGCATATGCATGCACATAGACACACAGAGCCAGAAACATAGGCAAAGTCAAAATGCAAATGACAAATTGGCAAGAAATATTTCTGACTAGTTACATAGAGGAATAATATACCTAAAAATGTAGATGAGGTGGTAGATGGTTTTGAAGATGACTGCCACCAATTCTTTCCTTCCCTGTCGCATACCACTTCTCCCATCCAGGTGGAGTCTATTTCCTATTCCTTGAATTTAGCCAGCCTTGTGACTTACTGTGACCGAGAGAATGCAGAAGTGATATTCTGTGACTTCATAATCCACGCATTAAGAGAACTGGCAGCTTCTTTTTCCTCCTTCTTCGAAGTCAGCTACCAGGTAAGTCCATCTTCCCTGAGACCACAATGCTGTGAAGAAGCCCAACTTTGCCACGTTAAGAGGTCCCACTGAGAAGCATTAAGGTATTGGCGTGTGAACAAAGTCTTCTTGGATTGTCCAGCTCTGCCCAGCTGCCAAATTAATGTAGCCAAGAGGGTCACCCCAGCTGGAGGCAATTGGAATGAAAGAAGCTTCTTGATGAGCCCATTCAACCCACAGAATCCTAAGGAATTATGCATTATTGATGCTTTAAGCCACTAAGTTTTGAAGTAGCTTGTCATAAAGCAATAGGTAATTAAACCCACACATTTGCATTTATAAGTATTATTATTGGGATCCTAAATAACCCCCAAAGCTCATGGGTTGAAGCCTTAGTCTGTAGATAATGGAGTTAATGAGAAGTAGTAGAAACTTCAGGATAAAGCCTAGTTAGAAGAACTAAGTCACAGGGGGTATGCCCTTGAGGGCATATTGGTATTCCAACCCCGTTCCCTCTTTTTTTTTTTTTTTTTTGCTTTCTGGCAGCAATGAGGCAAGTGGTTTTCCTCTTCTGTGTGCTCCTGCCATGATGCACTGCCTCACCACAGGCTCAAAAGCAAATGAGGCTCAGTGATCACGGACTGAAGCTTCTAAAATTGTGAGCCGAAATAAACATTTCCTCCTTTTAAGTTGTTTACCTCAGGATATTTTGTCACAGTGAGAAAGAGTGCCAGAAGAACTCAATAGAAAAACAGGCCAAGAAAAGAAATAGATAGGTCACAGAGAAAGAAAGGCAAATGGTTCTTAAACGTCAAGAAATACTCAACATCAGTCTTAATAAAAGAAATTCAAATGAAACTGCCCTTAGACACCATTTATAATAAATTGGATTGGCAAAAATCCAAAGTTTGAAAATGAATAGTGGGTGGGGAGGTGAAAAAATAGATTTGGTTGTAGAGAATACAAGATTGTACAGTTCTGAGAGAGAGCAGTTGGAGATATATATATATACACACACACACACACACCACACACACATTTGGGCATTATATATATATAAACATACACACACACACACATATATATGTACTATGTATACATACATGTATATATAAAGCCCAAATGTATTTATCCTTTGACTCAGCAATCCTACCTCTGGGAACCTATTCAATGGCTCGATCTTCACAAGTATTAAATGACCTGTGAATGAGGTTACACACTACAGCATTGTTTGTAATGGCACAATCTTGGAAACAAGCCAAGGGTCTGTCAATAGGGAGCTGATTAAATAAACATGAACCACAACTGTAAGAAAGAATGAGGATGCTCTGCAGGATCTATTAAGTCAAAAAGGAAGGTGCAGAATACTGTATATATCATGTTATCTTTCTGTAAGGAAGGAAAATAGAAATAAGTGTACTTGCATTCTCTTGTATTTGCATAAGGAAATTCAGAAAAACAGAAAACTAATAAAAATGGTTACCTATGGTGGCAGCAGAAATAAAGATGGGGAGAAGGTGAAAGTTAGAATTCTCTGGGTATCTTTTTATACCTATTTTATACCTCTGAATGTCATTTGACCTTTGAACCATGTAAACATACAAATATTAAAAACCAGTTTCAGATGATAAGGGGGGAGTGGAAGTGGGGAATGCCAGTTAATGTTAAGAATGCTGGGGCTGGGATTGTAGCACAGTGGTAGAAAGCTTGCCTGGCATGTGTGAAGCACTGGTTTTGGTCCTCAGCACCACATGTAAATAAATAAATAAAATAAAAGTCCATTGACAACTCAAAGAAAGAAAAAGAATACCGAAAATGTTCTAAAATTAGATGGTGGTGATGGATGAAAACTCTGAATACACTAGAAACCTCTGAACTGTATACTTCAAATGGGTGTATTTTATGATATGTGAAATCTATCTCAATAAAGCTACTATAAAGAAGATCTACAGAGCTTCCAATCACTCCTGCAAGGTAGGCGGGCCTGCGACCCACCGGCAGAAGAGGAGCAGCGGCCTGCTGAGAGGCAGAGCCGCCCCCTCCCCCTGCGCGGCAAGGTAGACAGAACTGTGACCCTCCACAGAGCAGGCCCAGCGGCCTGCTGAGGGGCAGAGC
>NW_025999871.1:1308835-1350941 GCF_001458135.2 Marmota marmota marmota
AAAAAAAAAAAAAAAAAAAGAAGATCTAGGGCGAAAGTGCCCCAAAACTTTTAGGAATGATAAAAGGAGATAATACTTCCTAGGCAATAGTCTAAAATGATAGTAAAATAAAAAACATGAATGACTTGCCGCCCATAAATTAAACACATTTTAAAAACATCTAGAAAACTCAATCCAAAGAAATCAGCTCAAGGAGAAATAGAAAACCTGAATGAATGGTCTAGATATTAAAGAAATTAAATCAGGAGTTAAAAAAAACCTTTCACAAAGAAAACGATAGACTGAGGTAAATTTAAGAAAACTTTAGGGCTGGAGATATAGCTCAGTATTACCACTAAACATGTGGTTGGCATGCCCTAGGCCCTGGCTTCCATCCCCAATACCACAAAAAACAAAAATAAAACAAAAAAGAAACGTCTTGAAAATTGTTTCAGTCTTATATAAAAATTCTTCTGGAGAAAATGAAAAAACCTTCTCTGACTCATTTTATAATACCAAAACAACCTAGACCCTAAAACTAGACAAGAAAATCAGGATAAAAATAAATGACAAGTCAATCTAGTCATGAACATAGCTGCAAACATCACCAAAGTAAAATATCGACAAACCAAATCCAGGCAATACATGTAAATACAGTTCATGTCAAGGTTGTTAAATACCAGAAACTCTAGGTGGATTTAACATTAGAAAAGTCTACTAGTGAATTCAGTGCATGCTGTGGTTTTAATATGGTTTGTTTTCACCAAAACCCCTGTTGAACTTTGATTCCCAATGGAACATTATTTAGAAGTGGTGGGTCCTTTCAGAGGGCTTAGGTCATAGAACAGAGCTCCAACTCGTGAATACGGTGATGCCATCTTCCAGGGAATGAATGAGTTTTTACTTTTATGGGGGCTGGATTAATTATCATGAGAATGGGTTTTTAAAGTGATTTCTGTTCTTGACTTTCTCTTGCTTCTCTCTCACCATTTGGCCTCTTCCTCAAATGATTGCTTGCCCTTCTGATTTTCTGCCATGAGGCCCTCACCAGAAGCAGAGCTGAAGCTGGAGCTGTGTTCTTGGATTTATAGAACTGTGAGCCAACTCTTTTTCTTTATAAATCACCCAGTCTCAAAGTATTCTATTATAGCAAGAGAAAATGGACTAAGGCACCACATTAACAGGCAGAAAGAGAAAATGGCAGTTGATAGTCTCACAAGATATAGAAAAATAATTTGATAAAATTCAAAAGAATCTCATGATTAAAAAAAAGCAACCAAACCTCTAGCAAATGAAGACAAAAAGAAGATGTATACTAATGATCTATTGCAGGTATTATACTTGACAGTTAGATGCTAGATGTTGTCCTTAGCCAATTAGTAATAAAATCAGATGCTCAATGTGATTTTTCTATCCAATATTTTCCTGGCGATTCCAGACAGTGCTGGCAAAGGAGAAAAAGAAATTCAGTGTACAAAGGTTAGAAAAAAGGATACCAAACTGTAATTATTGCTTAATGATGTGATTGTATAAATAGAGCATCCCCCCAAATTTATAGAGATAACTAGAATTAATAAGGTGGCTCAGAAAGTTGCTTGATATATGATCAATAAACAAAAACCAATTGTTTCTTTGCTCCAAAAAACAATGAAAAAAAAATCAATTCACCAAAACAAAAAAAAATGTGGGGTGCCTAACAAGCTAGAAAATATTTTGCAACAGACTTCTAAAGGTCATAGTTTCAACGACCTTGGATCCAACTCAAACATGGTAATGGGAGGAGAGAAAAGACAGAACCTGAGATGGGCATCTCAGATCTACCTCATGGTTTCTATCATGTGTTCCCCTCTATCAGCCTCCAGGATGGTCAGAATGTTTCAAGCTAAATAGTCGCCCTTTATCTGAGGGATATGTTCCAAGACCCTCTGGGGATGCCTGAAGTCATGAATAGTACTTGTTTTTTTGCCTACACATGAAGACCTATGCTAAGTATAATTTATAAATTAGGCACAGTAAAAGATCAATAAGAACAGTAATAAAATAGAACAATTATAACAACATTCTGTAATAAAAGTTACATGAATGTGGTCTCCATTGAAAGAGTCAAGACAAATATCAATATTTTCTGACCCTAGCTGACTACAGATAAATGCAACTGCAGAAAGTAAAACCAAGGATAAGGGGTAGCTACAATAGACGATGGTGTAGGAGTCTCCACAGCAGTGACCTAACAACCTGCCTTTCACTTTTTCTGAGGAGCAGCTGGCAGAACTGCCCCAGCCCAGGGCGTCTGCAGTGTCACCAACCACACCTGGTCCTGCTCACCAATAGACGAGAACATCAGCTGTACCTGCTGGGCAGGAGAGTGACAATGGGCATTAGCAGCTGGCTTGAGATGTTCCCACCTCACACTCTGCACACTTTCACAACAAATTTTCTTTTGTGAATCTGTAATACTATGGTCTGAATGTTGTGATCCCCCAAATTCACATGTAGAACTTTAATCACAACATGACCAGTGATAGGAAGTGGGAGCCTTTTGGGAGGTGACTAGGGGATGAGGGCAGAGCCCCATTGGTGAGTCTGCCCTTACTCTGCTCTTCACCCTCTGACCCTTTCTCCTGAAATTCTCTGTTCTCTGGTGATCTTCCTGGAGGAAGCAAAAAGAACAAACATAGCATTTCCTTGGATAGCCTCTCTCCCCTGAGAAGACCATCTCACTCCTCTGCTCCCATTCTTTAGCCCACCCTTTTCTCTGGGCCTGATGTGTGGTGGATCTTTTTAACCACTAGTTCTCTTCTTATGTTCCTGTCCCTGCTCTATGAATCCCTGCTCTACAGGCAATGGCAATTCATGGCAGCGCAGTGTGGTCTGGCAGGGCTGTGTGCATCAGGGGCATAAGTGGGGGAGGCCCCAGAGAGGATGTGGTTGATTTTACTTAGCTGATGAGATGTGGGTAGCAAGAGATACCGTAAGTTTGGTCTTGCACCAAGGGCAGAGGATGGGTACCTTAGTCCATATTTCTGTTGCTGTAACAAAATATCCAAGCAGGGTAATTTATACAGAAAAAATGTTTAATTTAGGTCATGGTTCTGGAGACTGGGAAGACACCAGCATTTGTTTGGCTTCTGGGCAAATGAGTATATGTGGAAGAGAGAGAAGAGGGTCAAACTCCTGCAGTACCTAGCTCATTCCTGTGAGAAAGGTGTTGTTCCACTTCCATGACCCAATCAGTTCCCATGAGGCCCGCCTCCCAGCCCTACCATGTTGAAGAATTAAGCCTCAACGTGAGTTTTGTTGGGGACAAACCATATTTAAACAGTAGCAGTTGGGAAGTGGCAATCTGGCATAATAGCACTACTCTTGCAAAGCCATGGAGGGGGAGAAAGTTTGGGGCCCACACTTTAGACACTTTTCAAAGCCACCCTGGTTAGAAATGCATGGTTTTGTTCTCTACAAACTGAAGAGTGCTGCTGAGCTTACAGAGAATTCCTATTCTTCCATGGGTGGTCTTTTGGGAACCTGGCAGGGAATGGGGAGCCTTGAAAACTTCCTTCTGTGTGCATAACTTGAAGGTCAAGATCCTGCAATGAGGAGGCCTATAGACAGGGGTTCAGCAATAAGCCAGGAGTTTCCTGTTTTCACTAAGCCCTCAGATCCTATTTAGGGACCTTGGACCCCTGGGCAGAGGTGGTGCCTAAATGCCACTGTAGGCTTGGAGCTGAGCTGGAACAGGGATGGAGGCTCTGCTCACCCACATCCTGACCCACTGTGACTCAGTACATTCCTGAACTATGTGCTGTGTAGATGCTAACTAGTCATCAACAGCGTTCCACATGGTCCAGAGCAAAAATGTGGTTTGTTTGTTATTGCAGCCTTAAATTTTAGGAGTGGGCGGTGGCCTTGAGTGGATGGTCGTGACATTCCAAGGATAGAGAGAGGGATCATCCATCCCTCTGGGGGTTGGTGGATTAATGACAAACCTTAGGAATTTGAGTATCCTTGCCCTTCAAATCAAGCCCCAAACATAGAATTTAGCATTTTCATTCTGATTGGAATTTGTGGCTTATTACTGCTACTGGTACCATCCCAGCGAGCGTGGCTTAAATGTCAAGATATATTTTTCAGGTGCATAAGACACCAAAGATCACAGCTGTCTAGAAGAGTGAATTTTAATTAGCAAAGGGATCCCATAAAAACCTCCTTGGTTCTGATGGAACAGCCCTGACATGCTTTGTTTGGCCTTGGGTGTTTGTTACACGATTTAGATGGCTGGCGATAGCGTCCCAAGGGCCTTGGGGACTGCATGAGTGGGAACTGGTTTTAACTTTCAAACTTTATCTGTTAAGTCACTCATGCCAAGTATCTCTGGGGAGAGAAAGAGGGCTACATAAAACGCTCTCTGAGTAGCTAATTGTGCAGTGTTTCTCCCACAGCCTTTCATGTACCTTACCTCCTTTGTAATTAATTTATAAGATCTAGGAAGAATTTTTTTTTTTTGCCCCATAGAAAGAATAGGTGGGCTACTTGCATTTGGAAAGGTGCCCTGTTACTGGTTTTCCTGAGCTGAGTGGTGAGCCTTTGACAAGTTTAGTACGTCCTGAAGTGAAAGCGAACAGCCTGTGGCTCAGAGTATACAGCATGACCCTCTGGTACAGCATGACGAGGTAGGCAGTGGAGGCAGAGCCCAGCAGGAAGGTGTGTGGGAAGGCAGTGAATTGGGTAAGTATTAGCTGGATTGTAGAAGATGAGTAAGTATTTTCTAGGCAAAAGAGGGGATATTACTATTGACCCTACAGAAATAAAAAAGATTATGAAGGAATACTATGGGCAACTCTATGCCCCACAAATTAGATAACTTAGATTAAATGCACAAATTCCTAGAAGGAGACAAACTATTAAAACTGACTGAAGAAGAAATAGAAAAATCTGGATAGATGCACAGAATGGTAAACACCAAAAGCATAGCAATCTACTTCCGAAAATCTGGGAAAAAAATCCCATTCTGTGCACATGAGCCTGCAAGTGCATGCATATATACATACATACAGTACTAAAGATGACAGAAAAAACCCCCAGATAATTAGTACTTTTGTAAAAATAAAAAAAAACTTCTTTTTTGCAAAGAACACTCTCAAAAAAATAAAAATATCTTAATGTCTGATAAGATGCTTATATCTAGAATATATGAACAACCCTCACAACTCAATGAGAAAAGATATAACCCAGTTAAAAAATGGGCAAACAATCAGAATAGAATTTTCTTCAAAGATCTGTAAGTGGCCCAAGAAGCACATAAAAAGATGCTTGACCTCATTAGTCGCCAGGAAAATAGAAATCAAAACCACAATGAGAAACTACTTCATGCCTAGTAGCATGGCTAAAATCAGAAAGTTGGATAGAAGTATTAACAAGACTGGAGAAATTGAAGCCTTCATACACTGCTACTGGAAATGTAAAATGGTACAGGCATTTGGAAAGCAGTCTAGGAGTTCCTCAAAGTTAAAACGTGGACAAGAAACAACAAGCGCTGACAAAGCTTTAGAGAAAGGAGAACTCTGAAACACTGTTGTTGAGAAGGTAGGTTAGTGTAAATATTATGGAAAACAGTATAGAAGTTACTCAGAAAGCTAAAATTAGAATTACTGAGGACCCAGCAATATGTCCACATGAGTTGGCCTATTATCCAAAGGAAATGAAATCAGCATATCAAAGAGATATCTACATGTCCATGTTTATCTTGTCATTATTCCCTAAAACCACGATTTGGAGTCAATCTAAATGTATAGAGCAATTGATAAGTGCATAAAGAAAATGTGGGAAAAAAAGAAAATGTGGGGAAAAAATGTAGGATGTAGTCACACTGGAATACTATTCAGCCACGAAAAAGAATGAAATCTTGTCATTTATAACAACATGGATAGACCTGTGGAGGACATTATGTGAAGTAAAATAAGCCAGACATAGAAAGACAATAACCATATATGTAGAATCTAAAAACGTTGACCACAGAGAAGTAGAGGATAGAAAAGTGGTTACCAGAGACTGGGAAGGGGAAGGGACAAGAGAGAATGACAAGAGGTTAGTCTATGGGTACAAAGTCACAAATTGATAGGGAGAATAAGTTGCATCATTCTATTATATGGTAGGGTGACTAGTTAATAAAATATTCCAAAATAGCTAGAAGAGTTTTTTTTTGAAAATTTATATTTATTTTATATATTTTTAACAGTTATTCTGATTTTATTCCTAATAGGAGAGGTTTTTTAATGTTCTCACCATAAAGATATGATACAGGTACGCCAGGTATGATGGCACACACCTGCAGTTTCACCTACTCAGGAGGTTGAAGCAGGAGGATTGCTTGAGCCCAGGGTTTCATGGCCAGTCTGGGCAACATAGTGAGACCCTATTTCAAAAAAGAAAAAGAAGTATTAAGTGATTTGTTCATTACAGAGTGTGTCACATTATCATATTGTACTCCATAAATAAGTAGGCATCAAGACAAAATAATAAATAAAACAGGAAGTCACTAGGTGGTGTAGGAGGGCATGCTGGGCGGGGGAACAGTGTGGTCAGGGGTGTGAAGAAGTGCAGTGTGTTTGGGAACCTGGAACTCTTGGTGTGACAAGTGCCAGCATGGAGGGGCGGAAGTGGCAAAGGATGGCAGCAGTGGGCTTGGATGGGGTCACACGAGCTGAGGTGCCTGGGTTTTCTTTGAAGGCTACAGTGAGCTAGCAAAAAACCTGAACAGTGGCTGGCAAAGATCTGCCTGTCAGAAAGACCACTCCAGAACAAGAGCCTGTAGCTGAAGCCAGGGCTGAACTCAAGGCTTGCTGTGTTTGGATGTTGAGCATCCCCCAAAGGTCCATATGTAAAGGCTTGGCCCTCAGGGTGAAGGTGTTGGGAGGTGCTGTGCACTTTTAGGAGGTATGGGCTAGTGCGAGGTCCTTAGGTCAATGGGTCTTGCCCTCAAGGGGAATTGTGGGACGCCAGCCCCTGGTCCCCCTCTGCCTCTTGCCTTATGATGTAACAATTGGCTTCAATACACACTCCTTGCCCTTGCTATCCAGTGCCCTCACCAGAGACTCAAAGCAATGGGACCACTTGGTCTTGGACTAGAATCTCTAGAACCATAGGCTAAACCACCCTTTTCTCTATATAAATTAATTCTTTTAGATATTTAGTTGTAGTAACATAAAGCTGACTAATACAAGGCTACAATGGGAATAATGGGTGATAGGCTTGGGGAAAGAGGAAGTGGATTGGAGAGTGACCTAGAAGGCCTAATCAGTGAAGGTAGGATGCAGGGGGCAAGTCAAGGCTGGCCCTCTGGAGGATCCTTAGGAATGAGGGAGGTCCTAAATAGGGAACTACCTCTGTGCAGCTGTTACTGCTAATTACCTATTAATGAATCCAACCAATATGGCCTGAGAGTCTGCTGTGGTCCAGCCCTGTGCCAGGTACCAGAGATGCAGACCCAGAGATGGACCCCATCACAGCAGCCATTGGCAAGGCCTTGTGGCAGTCTCCATCCTGAGCAGATGAGGAATGGGGTGGTGAGCTCTTGGGTGGCAGGAGGAATTGAGACAGGTTTCCTAGAGAGGAGGTTGAGCTAATCCTTTTGCAGATTTCTTATTATTTTATTTGGAAAAATTCAGAAGGAAATTTGGAAACAAGAGCTTCCAAACAGTCCTTACCACATTTCAATGACTGATTTTCCTTTTCCTATTGCCTTTGAGAGCTCTCATTGGGGGTCTGGGCCCTGCTGCTGTGACTGTGGTCAAGCTATTTAACTTCTTGATGCTTCAGGATCCTCATGTGCAAAATGGGCCTGCCTCAGGGTTAGAGTGAATACTGAATGTGATGACATTTAGCAATTGGCCTGGTGTAGAGTAGGGTCCAATAAACACCAGTTAGAGGTCTCATTCTTGCCCAAGCATACTGCTACTTTTTATATAGTGAGCTAGCGAAAAACCTTAAGTTCTTTTCTTTTTATATAGTGGGCCCTCCAAACCTGTAAGTTCTGCATCACAGATTCAAGCAATCCCAGATCAAAAATATTCAGAAAAAATATTATGTCTGTACTGAACATGTATAGACTTTCTTCCTTGACATTTCCTAAACAATATAACAACTATTTACATAGGACTTACATTATATTATGTATTATCAGGAATTCATAAGTCTGTAAGTAAAAGGGAGAATATGCATAAGTTCTATGCAAGCATAACACCATTTTATATAAGGGATTTGAGCATCTGTGGGTTTTGGTACCCATGGATGTGGTCCTGCAGCCACTGAGGGATAACTATAGCTGAGAGGACGATGTAGGCCTCATTGAAAGGTCCCCCCACACCTTAACTGGATATTATTTGTGGCCTTTCCCCCCATATTGCTACTTAGTTTTTATATCATTTTAAGGCTACATCTTGTTCTATTGTGCTAATGTTTCTATCTTTCATTTTTAAGGAAATCTTGTGTGGTGATCTGCCATTTTCTCTACTTTTGCAAAGTTGCTCTAAATAAACATACAGTCCAATGCTTGTTTTAGTCAGGGCTCTTTGGTGGCAAGTGATGGAGAGGACTTGAGGTAGCCGAGGGAATTTGGGGACTTATGGGTTCTTACACCTCCTGGGGAAAGGGCTGTGCTCAGTAGCCCTGTATATATACTTGGGCCACTTTCATTGTACCCTTGCTAGAACTTGGTTAATTTCATGAATGTAAATGAGACCTCAAAATTGCTTTAATTTTAATAACAAAGGGTGAAAATGTCCATGGATTTGTTTAGTACTGGTTATTTCCTCCTATGGCAGTCAACTGTGTTTACTCTTTAGCCACTGCCCCGAGGGGATGCTTCCAGACTGCTGTGGAATGAGACAGAGGCTCTGGCCTCCACATAGTTTTCCCATTTCTCAAGAATATCCAGAGCGCGTTTCCCACTGTGCAGCAAAGGCCAGAGTGTTCCGCTCTGCGCTATTGGGCAGACTGTGTTTCTGCAGGCTGCCTGAGAGGGGCTGAGAAAGTGATAAGTGAAAATCCATCACAACTTCTGGAACCAACTCAAAGGACACACTCTGAGTCTGGAGCACCAGCAGGACTAGGCAGAACTCAGCAAAGTCATCAGGAGAATAATTACATTTCAGTAAATGCAGTCTTTGCTGGGGAAGGTCTTTGGAGGAGAGTTTACAAAAACCTAAGACCTGTCTGAAAGGTATTTGTGCAGGGGGAGGAGAAGGAGGTAATTTGAGCTTTGCCTGAAACCAGTATCCTTCCTGACTTTCTGTTGTGGGGTGTCTGTGCAGTGGCAAACCCCCAATTGTTTATTTCCCTCTTTGGGACACAGTCATGAGCAAAACATGGCAAGCACAGGTCAGTGTGTTGTGCCTTGGTTTGTGTATCATCTTATACAGTAGTGTGTGTGTGTGTGTGTTAGACATAGGTTTGCTCTAATAAATTTGCTCAGAAATTTCTGAGTTTGCGTCTGAGTAGGGTCCAATAAACACCAGTTAGAGGTCTCATTCTTGCCCATGCAAATATTTTTAGATGTAGATGGACACAATGCCTTTATTTTATTTTGTTTATTTAATTTTTATGTGGTGCTGAGGATCGAAGCCAATGCCTCACATGTGTGAGGCAGGCACTCTACCACTGAGCCACAACCTCAGCCCCTATTTGCTTCTATTTTTAAAAATCTTTGCACATAGAGGATGATTTATAAGATGAATAGAAAATTTCATCTGGTTAGTTACTGTTTCCCTCATTAAAATGTTGGAAGGATTTTTGTAAGGGCAACCTCATTTGGGTGATGGAACCCCTTTGCAAGAGGCATCAAGAGAGTGTGGTGGTAAAACCGAATACTCTAACATGAAACTTCAGCTCTGGTCCTAGGTTATATGGCTTTTTACTTTTTGTTTTCTAGAAATTTCTTAAATTATTTGATCCACCATTTGCATTATTCTGGTATCCCCTTGTTGTTGGGAGGGAGCTTATTCATTTGAAAGTAAGGCTTAGTTCTTCTCTTTCTTTCTTTCTCTCCCTTTTTTGGGGGGGAGGGATCAGTGATTGAACCCAGTGGTGCTTAACAACTGAGCCACTGAATCACATCCCCAGCCGCCCCCCCCTTTTAAAAATTTATTTTGTAGTTGTAGATGAACAGCATGCCTTTATTTTATTTGTTTATTTTTTTATGTGGTGCTGAGGATCGAACCAAGTGCCTCACACATGCTAGGCAAGTGTTCTACTACTGAGTTACAGCCCCAGCCCACATCCCTAGCCCTTTTTATTTTTTATTTTGAGACAGGCTCTCACTGAATTGCTTAGGGCCTTGCTAAGTTGTTGAGGCTGGCTTTGAACTTGTGATTCTCTTGCCTTGGCCTCCTGAGCTGCTGGGATTACAGGTATATACTACCACACTTGGCCTTCTCTGCTATTTCTTGTTGGTAGAATGGAATGTGATATAAATATGGTCCATCATTTAAAATTGGACATCTCTGTTTAAATCATTTAAGTTTAATAATTTGATCCATTGGGATTTTATTTGAGTGAAAGCAGTACAGCTGTGGTCTGGTATTAATTTTTTTTTTTAAAAGAGAGAGAGAGACAGAGAGAGAGAGAGAGGGAATTTTAATATTTATTTTTTAGTTTTCGGCGGACACAACATCTTTGTTTGTATGTGGTGCTGAGGATCGAACCTGGGCCGCACACATGCCAGGCGAGCGCGCTACCGCTTGAGCCACATCCCCAGCCCTGGTATTAATTTTTAACAGATCAACTTTCTAGTTGTCTCAACACCTTTTATGGAATGATGCACGTTTGCCTGCTGATTCAATGATCCTCCTCTATCATGTCATGGCACCATAAAGGTTAATCATGGTTAATCGGGAGGAAGTGTTAGTCCAGCATTGTCACTTTTCCTTTTCAGAAATTTCCTGGATATAACTTTATTTTCATTCTAATAGGTTTCTTTCTTTCTTTCTTTCTTTTTTTTTCCTAGTTTGGGGATGGAAACCAGAGCCTCGTGCATGCTAGGCTGGTGCTCTATCACCGAGTTATCTTCCCATATCTAGCTTGACTTTTAAATTTCTTTCTCTCAAAAAATGAGCAGAAACAAGATTGAACAAAATACTATCCATTCTTCCAAACACACATATGCACCAAAAACCAAAATCTTTTAGGATTTTGGTCAGGATTGAATTAAGCTTGTAATTAATATGGGCATGTGTGTGGCATTGATATCTGTATTAGTTTGCTAGGGCTGTTGTAACAAGTGCCCATAAACTGCACAACTTAAAACAATAGATATGTATTCTTCGACAGTTCTAGAGGCTAGCAGTCCAAAATCAAGGTGTTGACAGGCCATGTTTTTTTTTTTTCCCCTCTGAAGGCACTAGGGAAGAATCTGTTTTTTGCCTTTCTCTTAACTTTGTTTTCTTGGCAATCACTGGGGATTTTTGACTTGTAGACACATCACTCCAACTTGTGCTTTTGTCAACAGATGGTGTTCTCCCTGTGTGTGTCTTTCTGTGTTTCTTTCCCTCTTCTGTTGAGGGCACCAGTTCTATTAGATTTAGAAACCACTCCAAACTAAGATGACATCATCTTAACTAATTACATCTGCAATGACCCTACTTCCAAATAAGGTCACAATGTAAACTTTCAGGAAGGACATGAATTTGATGGTGGTGGTGGGGACATTATCCAACCAATTACTGTGTCTTTAATAGTTTATTTCAATGTCGTATAGTTATCACTTGGTACCCTTAGGGTACCAAGATACTCCATAGGTACCCAAATCCACACATGCTCAAGGTTCTTATATAAAATAGTATACTATTTGCATATAGCCTAAGCTTGTCCTTTCGGGGCTGCTGTATCTTAAACCATCTCCAGATTCTTTATAATACTTAATACCATGTAAATGCTATGTAAATAGTTGCTGTACTATATTGCTTAGTAGAAATGATAAATAAAAAGACTGTACATGTCCAATACAAATGCAATTTTTTTTTCAAATATTTTCTATTTGTAGTTGGTTGATCCAAGGATGCAGAATCTGTAGAACCTGCAGATAGGGAGGGCTGACTGTATTCAAGAACAAGGCATATCTATTTATTCAAATTTTTTCTGTCATTTGGTAGAATTTCATATATTTATCCTTATAGCTCCCATTTTATTTCTAATTTTTTCTTTAAGAGTTTATTATTTTAATTTTTTTTGTGTGCGTTGCTGATCATTGATCCAAGGGCCTCTTAAATACTAGGCAAATACTCTACCACTGAGCTATACCCCCAACCTTATTTATATAGTTTTTAGATAGTTTGAGGTTCATAATAGTTCCTAGTTTCAAAAATTTTTTTGTTTTGTTTTGTGAATGATATTTTTTTTGTGTCACACAATCCAGCTTGTTATTTCTATACCCTGTAACAAATTATAGGAAATCAATTTTACAATTCACTGAATTACTCTAACATTTTAATATCTTTTCAGTTAGTTCTCTCAAGTTTTTCAGGTTTATAATTAAACCATTAATTCCTTAATATTTAAACTTCTCTTTTTCTTCTCATGCCGAGGTGCATAGTCCTATAGTATTAGAACAATGAGGCATGATGGTCATGATGATGGCCATCCATCTTTGTCCTGACTTAATGGCTTCTGGTTTGGAGGCTGGTGGAGCATGGGGTCAGGAATTCTGTAGCTACCTGCCACATGTTAAGCTACCTGCATTGCAATTCAGGCCAGACTCTGGATAAAGGGGACCTTTTGATATCTTGAGCTTTTTGTATTATTTCTTATCTGAATGGAAACTGAGGTAGGGACAGTATAGTTTAGGTTTTCTGGGTTTCATGGGCTACTGTTAATGTTGAGATCTACTAGGTCCCTTGGAGTTGTCCCCGTTCCCTTGGCATATATCCAGGGGGATAGCTTCTCATGCCCGTCCTGCACCTGTGGCTCTGATTTTGATATCAGACTTCACTTCTTCCCCACCTGAGTCCATGTGGTTCAGACTGACTCCAGTTACTTCACCAACTCCAAATTCTCCACATCTGGTGGGTCACTGTCTTCCATTCCCTGGGAATGACAATTGGGTCAGGGGGCCACACGTTTCAAGCGGGGTTCAGGCAACCTAATGTCAAGACTACTCTTAGGAGAAATTCTGCCTCATGGATTGGAGACAGGGAGGGAGTTGACCTGAAAACTGCTGAACAATCAACCATGTGGAGAACAATCAACCACAGGCTCAAGGCAGCCATAATGAGGCCAAGTTGTGACAGCAGCATATGTCCCTCTGGAGCCGGCCATGCCTACAACTAACTGCTTGAGATTTTCAGTTATCTGAGTCAATAAAAACCTTCTTCTTTTTGACAAGTCATTTCCAGTGAGATTTAACATTTTCAATTAGAGGATACTTGAGAAACATTCACGCTGTTACTCTCCCTCTTAAGTCAAACTCTGAGTTAGACCAGAGCTGCTGTGTTTACTTGTGTCTATAAACAGGGTGGTCACGGAGCATTTCATGTTTATTCAACTTGTGTTGAGCCCCTGCTATGAACTTGTGCTATGCAAAGCACTTGGGACAGAGTGGGGTCGAAACAGGCAATGATCCCTACCCTCATGGAGCTCACATTTTAGTGGAAGAAGACAGGTAAGAAACCATAAACACGATTAATCCATAAGTTACCTAATGTGGTACAGTATGATCAGTGCTAAGGAAGGAAGAAAAGAACAAAGTTAGGGGGATGAGGAGGTAGGTTTTGGTATTAAAAAAGGGCCTCGTTTTGTGGAATGTGAGGGACATCATTATCCAAAGTTCATGCATGGAGACATGAATTGGTGGGAACATACTTTATATACAAACAGAGATATGAAAAATTGTGTTGTATATGTGAAATAAGAATTGTGATGCATTCCACTGTCATGTACTTAAAAAATAAAAGCAATTCAAAAAAGGGGGAGCATCATTAAGGAGGTAAATTTTGGGCAAATCTTTGAGGTCAGTGAGGGATTTGGTCACGAGAGTGTCCAGGAAAAGCTCCAGGCAGAGGGAAGAACTACAGCTCAGTCCCTGTACTTGGAGAACTTGAGAATCATTGAAGTTGCCAATGTGGTTTAAATGAAGAGAGCCAGGGGGAGTGGGCAGGGGAGATGCCAGAGAGATGGAGGGGCAGGTCCTGAGGGCCTCCTGTGCTGCTGGAAGCACTTCAGCTTTTGTCATGAGAGAAAGGGAGAGCCGTGACAGAACTGTTAAAAGTGGAGGGACATGATCTAACTTACAGTGGAGGGAAGGGCAGAAGCAGTTGAACGTGATTGTACAGGTGATGGTGGAGGGAAGACGTCAGAACGTGAATGCATTTTGAAAGTAGAGCCCTGAAAATTTGCTGATGGGTTGGATGGGGGGCGGGTGTGGAGGCCCCTGGAAGGATGATATGGCCATCCACTGAGAGGCAGAACTTGATGAGAGGAGCAGGTCTGGTGCAGGCAGATTAGAAACTCCGTTTTGGTCCTGTTTCATTTGAGTTGATGACAAGACATTCAGGGTGAGGTGTCATAAGGCAGCTACATTTATGATCTGGGTTGAAGGATGAATTTGAAAAGTAGAGGTCTTTTGATGGCATTTAAATCTGTTGGGCAAGAGATCACCAAGGAAATGAGTGTGGTTAGGGATAAGAGGAGGGCCAAGCACTGAGCACTGGGCCTTCTGACAGGAGGAGTTGGGGGCCGGGGGAGGATGTGGTCAAGACTGAGGGGGAGTGGCCAAGAGGAAGGAGGCATCAATCAGGCCCCTGTTCCAGGTGCCTTCCCTTCCCTTCTCTTCCAGCTTAAATTCTACAATTACTCCATACAGTCACATTTTTTACATGCACCCTTTCTCTCTCATTTTGTTGTCCCCGCTAGTTAATAGTAGCCTCAGACTCCCTGGCACCCCAGCTAAAATAAAATTCAGGACCAAGTCACCTGGTCTCAAACTTGTGTCCAAGACCTTTAAGTGGGCCCATAGAGCACCCAGCAATCGCCCGCCCTACCCTGGCCCTCTCAGGCCTCTGCTCTCCCACATGCCATTGCAGCATCCCCTGCCCTTCTCAGGCCCTGGGGTCTTCCAGCTCCCTATCTAATCTGACCTCAGACCTTGCATTCTAGGTCTTTGGGAAAATCAGAAGGGACTCCATGGCTTCTACCCAGTAAGTCCCCTTCCTCAGATCTCCACCCACATGGTGAAAAGATGGGAGATGGTGGTGCAGGAGGGTGATGCCTGCAGATATCAGTGATGAGGGGCTGGGAAATCTAGGGAGCAGGTGAGAGTGAAGGCCAGGAGCAGGAATGAGCTCCGTGGGACCTTGGGATATAAGAATCAGTAGTAGGATTGAGAGGACCAGTGAGCCAGGAGCCAAAAGCCTTGACAAGGGAATGGAGAGATGCAGATGAGAGGCCAGTGTGACAACACTGATGAGTCAAAATGTCAAGCTCAAGGGTTTTCAGAGGTGGGAGGGAGGGCTGAAGCCAGCAATGACAGAGGAGGGTTTGGGTGGTTGGCCTGAGGGGAGCACATTGAGAAGGTCCTCGGATAGATGAGCTCCAAAGTGGATAGGGGGCTGGAGGTCCATCCCCTGAGATAAGGAGGAGGCGGTGGAGATGGAGTAGCAGGTGAGTTACTGACGATATTCAGGAACTGGAACTAGCAGGACTGAGTGATGGGCATGAAATCTGAGCGGAGGGTGAGGTAGGGTCCAGGACCACCCTAGGCCGGCACTGTGTCAGAGTCATTGGAAGATTAGGGATGGAGCAGGGAACAGCCTCTTCTGGGGCAAGGCTTGAGTATGGCAGGTTGTGTGTGGCGTTGTGGTGACTTGGAGATGTCCCAGAAATGGCGGTCCCTTGAGTTAGGCTGTGGTTGGTCCTTTCTTTGGCTCTTTGGCTGCTGGCTTGGTTTGGTCAGCACCTACTTCTCTGCTGGGGCTGGGCAGGCATTGGTGGCCCCTCACCTGTCCCAGCTCCCAGTGCCTTCCTTTCTTCCCTGTCTACTTCCCCCCTGTGGTTCTGTGTGTGGCTGTAGGTCAGGTCAGGTTGGATGGGCCCCAGGGACCTCCGTCTCCTTCTTGGGCAGCCCTGATAGGCAAATTCAGAACACCTGGGGCTAAAAGTCCTCTAGGGGCTCCCTTTGCTCCCTCTCCCATCAGCCAGTACCCAGTGAAGTTTGTGCTCCACTGCATGTTTGTGTTCTCATTTCTCCCAAGGATTTATTTGCCCTCATTTGCATAAGAAATACCATGCTCCCCATGCTAATGAGCAGGTCCATCTGGCAGGTGCAGGCCTCCTCTCCTGGGCTCTGCTTAGTTGAGAGTGGTGCAGACCAGCAGCCGGTATAATCAGGCTGTTCCTTTCCAGGATTGAAGGGGGAATGTCCCAAGCAGGCTCTTGACACACTAGTTGGACCAGGGATCTCTTCAGCAGGCCAGAGCTGGCTCCCTGAGCTGCAGGCCATCGTGTCTGCTTGCCCATCTGTGTAGGCTGTGTGGGCCAGCTCTGCTTCTCCAAGATTGTCCTTGGCTGGACCAGGGCTGAGCCACCACCAAGAAGGCATTTCTTAGTAACGTTGTGAAGTTAAACAGGGGCGGACGGCATGGCCACCGAGTTGACATTATCCCAGGCTAGAAAGGCTTGAATCCTGTAATATGGTGACACAGAAGTTGTGCTCTGGAAAATCAGCTCAGAGCAGGGCTTGGCTGGGCTGTTAGAGGTAACACCTCAGAAAATGTACCTTAAGGCCTCATGGTCACTTGGATGACCCTTGTATTAACCTCTTGTGTACCAATTGCTGTAAGCCTCTGCTCCTCTGGGACAAGCAGGCCTGTGCTGGCCTTGGAAAACAGAAGTGAGGGGCTCTAGCCGTAGGACCCAGGTGCCACAGCATGGTGATGTGATTGCTAGAAGAGAGCCTGGTCCGAAAACCAACTGCATCTGACTTGAGTGGGACGTGATCATTTGAGCATTGGGCCCGCGATCTCCAGGTCTTCGCTCTCTATGTGGAGAACCAAGTCTCTCCTCTGCCCCAGACTGCCTTCAGGCTCGGCTCAGTTGCCTTCCATCTTAGTGTCACTCCTCCCTACCATGACTAGCCCAAAGTTCCTGGGTGTTAGATGAACACTCCTGACCTCAGTTAGCCTCATTTCTAGTAATGGGATAAACATCCAGGATGATTGATGAATAGTGCTGTGGTTGAAATATAGTTTGTCCCAAGGGTTCATATGTTGAAAGCTTGGTCTTCAGTGTGACTGTGTTAAGGGGTGGTGGGACCTTGAAGGTGGGAGGTGTTTGTGGAAGGTAATTAAATCATTGGGGAAGCGGACCTGGGAAGGGATTAATATTTTTCTCATGGGACCCCACTTAGTTCCTGTGTGAGAAGATGGTTATAAAAGACCAAGCTCCTCCCTGCTCTCTGGCTTGCTGCCTTGCCATTCAAACTCTCCCTCATAAATACACTACCACCATGATGCTGTCACCCTGAGGGAACTCAAGTAAGTAAGGGAGTTCACTGGAGCCAGTGCCTTGCTATTTGTACTTTCCGTCTCCAAAACTGTGGACTAAATAAGACTCTTTTCCTTATACATTATCCAGCTACAGGTATTTTGTTATAGCAATGGAAAATGGACCAATACAGGCAGTTTCCAGGAAGGGGTGATGGAGTGCTCTAAGCATCCCAGGAGGGTGGAGGGAAGCTTGAAGGAGGGAGGTGGCTAGTGCAAAAGTGGCCTGAGAAAGTGGCAGATGGAGTACTCTGGAGTACATTTTCCTTTCTTTTTACTTTGCTACAGGAAAACTCAGGAGAAATAGTAAGTCAAAGGGAAGGTTTGCTAAGTTCTAGGCTGGCAGCTGGAGGGCTGTGTTTCTGGAGACAGACTGAAGGCATCAAGGATGTGCCAAGATGCCTTGAGGCCAGAACAGAAGAGGCTGAGCTCAGAGCCCTGGGGCTGGCGTTTAGGAGTAAGGAAGAAGATTTTGAAACTGGAAAAAGGGTGAGGGGTTGAGTGGTGATTGATGAGACAGTTCCTTTTAGGGTTATGGTCCAAACTAAATTCTATATTTGTGTTTTAAAAATATGAAAAAAATATATATGTATAAAGTGCATTTAAATACATTGATCTTAAGTAAACAGCTCAGTGAATCTTGCAAATGTCGAGAGATGCTTATTATCCCTCTGAAAAGATCCTCTATTAATAATTTTTTTATATTCTGTATTTCATGATGCTTTGACATCACATGATGCTTTGCTGGCCAGGGAGATTGCCTCTCCCAGGGCTAGCTCAGTCCTAGAGCTAGGAAGCAACTCACCTGCAGATGCCTTTTGTATACAAAGAAACCAGTCCTGAACCACCTCCTTTATCTGATTCTCACACCAAGGGAATATTCTCACTTCCCTAAATCACTCCAGGGTCAGGAACTGGACAACTGGGGTCCACCTCTAACGCCCAGAGCCTGCCAACATTATTCAAATTAGCCGATCCTAAATTCCTTCAGCTTGCCTGCCCTGCCTCACCCCTTCCTCCCCTTGAAAACCACAATAAATGCCATGGCCCAAGCCTTCCCTTCATTTTTCCTGCCTCCTGACCAAGGCTGGTACTTCCTCAGATGACCCTGTGTGCTGTGGTGTTGGGAACTGTAACCAAAAACTCTTCCTTCAGAGGCGATATTTCCCTGTTATCTTACCACACCTGATCATAACAAAACCGTGGGGACATTTCGAGACAGCTGCACTACATTTCTTCCTAGTCTGTATACTCCTCCACCACAAGAGGTAACCAATGTTCTGATTTTCATCACAAAGAGTTATGACTATTATTCTTGTCCTTTATGTAACATTCAGTATGTTCCCTTTTGTATCTGGCTTCTTTCACTCAGTATAATGAAATTCAGCCATGTTTTGAGACTACTGGGCTTGTGTGTGTGTGTGTGTGTATGTGTGTGTGTGTGTAGTGTTCCACTGTATGTATGAGCTGCAACTTATTTACTCATTTATTAATTGATGGGTATTTGGATTTTTGACCATTAAGAATAAAGTTGTTATGAAGATTCTTGAAAGTGTCTTTTGTGGATATTTGCACTTATTTCTCCTGGGCATAGAAAACAAGAGAAATATCCAGGTGAAAGGGCATGCATATGTTAGGAAAAAGAGATATTTTGAAACAGTTTTGCATAGTAGTATCAATTTATGTGCCCCAAAGCAATGCATAAGGCTTCATATGACTATATCAACATGTGGTATGGCTAATCTTTTTAGACATTCTGTCAGAATATAGAAGTATGTTGGTGTTTTTTTTTTTTTTTTTGTGTGTGTGTGATGCTGGAGATTGAACTCAGGGCATCACACGTGCTAGGTAAGTGCTTTTACCACTGAGCCACATCCCCAGACCTGTTGGTATGGTTTTAATTTGCACTACCCTAATGAATAGTGAAGTTGAACCTTGTTCCTATGTGTGTTGGCCACTTGGAGATCTTCTTTTGGAAAGACCTTTTCGAGGTTTTTAGTCATTTAAGAAATATATTATCAATCTATTTGCAAAAAATTTTTTTAGTTGTAATTAGACACAGTACCTTTATTTTATTTATTTTTATGTGGTGCTGACGATCGAACCCAGTGCCTCTCATGGGCTAGGTGAGTGATCTACCACTGAGCCCCAGCACCAGCCCTTATCAATCTATTTTATACTGTATCAGTAAAGTCTATAGCCAATGTTGTGCATAAAGAATTGAACAGATAAAAATGCTTGCATGCTGAAATGTGGTAAGTTAGCCTTGGGTGGCCTGTGCCTGTGGGAAAGTTACCGGTTAGATCTGGAGTCCAAGCACCTCTTCCAGTATGAGCTTGTCCTGATCTCATTGCTGAACTGATTTCTCCCTCTCCGGGCTTATTTCTCATAGAGTTTTATTGCATGATCATCAGATTCTTTTGAAGTAAATTGCAAGTATCTTATAAGTGACAAGTGTGTGATTCTTGTATTTCTGTCTCTTGAGTCCTCTGGTAGCACTTTTCCATCTCCATCCATTTAGCAAATATTTAATGAGCACTTACCAGGTGTCAAATCACTGTCCTAGGTGTTGGGCTACCTCCCACCAGAGGCTTCATTCTAGTGGTGATGACAGTAGGAGAATGACAGTAAATAAGCAGAAACAGAAATCTTGTAATTTCAAGAAATGGTATATGTACAAAGCTCAAAAAAAATGCCAGCCTGAATGTAAAAGGGTGATTACTGAGGTTGAGAAGGGTATGTGTCAGGGAGGGTGAATAAGGGAAGATTGGATTTGATCAATGCATGCTGTAAGCATGTATGGAACAATCATATTAGTATAAAAATAAATTATGAAGAATTAATATGTGTTAGTAAAAAGATAAAAAAGAAATTATATATAAAAAGAAAGAAGAAAATAAACAGGTTGAAGTTATACTTGTATGTGTGTGTGTGAATGTGTGTGTGTGTGTGTGCGCACACACACATGTAGTTATCATAGGAAAGATTGTACAGGGCTCTCTGAGAAGGTGCTCTTTTACATAGACACCCGAAAGCTACAGGGAAGGAAGCCCTCTGCGGGAAGAACAATCCAGACAGAACAGAACAGCATGCACAAAGGCCCTGCGGCAGAAATGTACTTGCTTATGGAGCAGAAAGACATCCAGAGAGTCTGGAGAAGTGGAAATGAAGGTGGGGAGAGCAGTAGGGGTTTGATCATATGGTTCTGGGATAGTTATTTATCCATTTAATTCTCAGCTTCCTCATGTAAAGTAGAGAATAATAATAGTTCCTGCCTTGTAAAGTTGCCAAGTATATTACATGAAGCAGCTGTACACAGATCTCTTGGCATCTTTGGAAAAGGGAAGATGTGATTATCAGGCCTTTCTTTCTCTACCTGGGCATTTTGTGGGTTCATTAAACGAGTTTATATTGCAATTATTTATGTATTCGGCTCTTCTAGACCAGAGATTGCAAACTGGCATCCACAGCCTGAATTCAGTCTGTTGATATTTAGATTAACAGCAACAGATTTTTTTCTTTTCTTTTTTTTATTATTATTTTTTTTGTTGATAGATTCTTTTTTTTAATATTTATTTATTTTTTTAGTTATTGGCAGACACAACATCTTTGTATGACACAACATCTTTGTTTGTATGTGGTGCTGAGGATCGAACCCGGGCCGCACGCATGCCAGGCGAGCGCGCTACCGCTTGAGCCACATCCCCAGCCCTGATTTTTTTCTTTTAATAAGAGAATTAGTTGCCAACTTTTAAAATATGGGATGTTTCATAGGAAAATTTGGGTTTTGGGCTTTTCTTGATAAATTTTAAGACATAACCATGCTTGGTCTGAAAGTCTGAGTGCTATTGAGTGGCTGGAGAGAAATGGTGGCTGCCCAAATGCTGGAGAAGTCCTGTGTTCTTCATTCTGCAGGGTTCCCACCTTGCATCTCCTCTCATTTCTCTTGCTTCTGGGTCACTGAAGGTATCTATACTTTTGAACATACTAAGCACCATGGATTCTTTGAGGGTAAACACCCATTTTGTTCTCTTGGTCTTTGTATCCCTCGGAGAGCTTTATCTAGTATTCACAGGGCCTGGGGCAGAGGTCCAAACCAAGGCCCAAATACCCAATATGAAAATCTGTTCTGAGACCTCTCCAGAAGGTCTGTGAAATAAAAATATTTTCATATTAATAATAAAAATTATTTCCCTTTTTCTTGAGGTTGACCTTTTCCTTGCTACTAGTACAAAATAGTTGTGGATAAAAGTGCTGGTGCCCTAATGCAAATCATAACATTGGCTCCCAATTGTACCAGCCTACTCTACCATCACAGTTTTCAAAAAGTCACTTAGGAACGTCTTTGACAAAGCAGTAACAATTATCAATTTTATTAAATTTTGCTGCAAAAGCACAGGTCATTTTAGTATATCATGTCCTGGAGTGGGAAGTGGCCATAATACACTGAGCTGCCTTCTGAAACTCTGTAGTTGTCTTGAAGAAAAACATTTGTGCAATCATTTGAGTTGCAAACCAAACTAGCCACTTTTTTTTCCCCTTGGAATCTAATTTTTTTTATTTGCTTGAAAGATTAACTGATAATCCCACCATGTTTATTCAGACTCAAGTCACTGGAAAACATTCCACTGAAATCAAATAAAGTAAACCTACTGCTTTAAGGAAAACAACTCACAGTATTTGGTTCTAATGATAAAATTTTAGATCTCAAGTGAAAATTAGACTTGAAAATCATGTCCCAGTCACTGTGAACTTGACAACTTCTCAGGACTCAAAGACTTTCTGATGACATGAATGGTGATTTAATGAATGTGATTTTTAAAAATATTGTTTAAAGAAATGTGTCAACATTTGGAATATCTACATGACTCAGTGAACCAATGTCTTCCAAGCAACCAAAGCACCATGTGTCTATTGGGAAGGACAGTCCTCCTCTGTGGCTCTCTCACACTCCTATGGGTCTTGTTAAGTGTGTCAAGAATGCAAGACCTGGACATGCTGCTATGATTTGGATATGGTTTTAGTTAGTGTGTCCCCCAAGGTTTATGCATTGAAACTTATTTCTCAGTGTGACAATGTTAAGAGGTGGTGAGACCTTTAAGATGTGGAGCCAAGTAAAAGGTCATTAGGTCTGGGGACATCATTGCTCCTGAAAGAGAATAAGAGTTCTTTTTAAAAAATATTTATTTAGTTGTAGATGAACACACAGTATCTTTATTTATTTTTATGTGGTGCTGAAGATTGAACTCAGTGCCTCACACATGCAAGGCAAGCATTTTACCACTGAGCCCCTCTAAGATAGTTCTTGTGGGATGCTGAGTTAGTTCTCACAAGATGACTGTTGTAAGAAGAGAAATTATGGCCCCACCCTTCACTTAGGCTTCCTGTCTTTCCATGTGATCTCTCCTTCTTGAACACCATTGTGATATGATCCACAATGATCACAAGAGCTGAGCTAATGTGGTTGCCATGCCTTTTAACCTGGGAGCTGAATGAATCTGAGTATAAAGTATGCATGCAACCTTTTGTGACAAAAAATCATAGTAACAAAGATGCATTAATGCACACTCTTTTTATCTAAGAATTATTTGTAGAGAGTAACCATGACGGATGAGGTACTGTCTCTCTCTGGGACAAAGAGCATATACGCTTACTATGTGCTACAAAAGAGATGGATGCTCAAACTCTGGATTCTTCAGCTGCAAACCAAAAACCACTGGTTGTGTAGTATCTATCTGGGACTGTCTACATCACTTTTGTAGGGTATGAGAGGTAAAGGGAATGAATTTTAAACAGGCTAATATTCACATTGATTGCTATGAAAGCATGTTTTGAGTAACAAAGTCTTTTTTGTCTCTGATACAGGGATATTGTTTATCTTTTACCAGCATTCATTCAAGTAACAAGTTAATTTACTTATAAGTAGTATTACATCAAACTCTAGTCCTGATGGTTACACGCATGGGCAAAAAAGATCGATTTGAAATATGCAGGGGCAAAAGATCGATTTGAAATACAAGAAAGATATATGAATTTTAATAAAGCAGAGTACAAATTTCATATTGCAACCTTCAGAGCTGGTTATCAGGAAAAGGGGAAAGAAACCTGCATCAGCACCTACAGAGAACTAGTGCCTCCTTGATTTTGTACCATTGGAGCCTCACTCTTCTCACTCTGGTTCCAGCAACTAATCATTAGGAAACTGCTTTTTGTTGAGTTTTGGTATAGTATCAAGAGTATTCATAATTATCTGAAAAAGCTATTAAAATACTCCTCCCTTTTCTAATTGTATCTCTTGCACGAGTCCAGAATTTCTTCTTAATGCTTTAACCAAACAACACATCACAATAGAATAAAGGCAGAAATAGCACTGAGAACTCAGCTGTCTTCTCTTAATCTAGGCATTAAAGAGATTTGCAAAATTGTCAAACAATGCCACTCTTTTCACTACAGTTTTTTTTGAAAATAGAGTTAGTTTTATAAAATTAGAAATGTGTTTCTTATATAAGCATGCAAAAGTCTTACTATTATTTAAAAAATTACATAATGAATAAATATTTTAAAATCGTCTCAGTTTTAAGTGAAGTATGGTGAACATTGACAGATGTAACCCACACAAATAAAAACTCTGTGGGTTTCTCAATAATTTTTAAGAGTGCAAACAAGGTCCTGAGACCAAAAAGTTTGAGAACTGCTGGACTAAATATGTAACAGTTTTAAATTAAGCTAACAAATTGGTAAATAAAATGTTTCTAACTCCGATCTTGAAAAACATTTCATTACAATGGCCTTATTCAAATTTCAAATTCTCAGACTCTTCTGAAGGCTACATGCTGGACCATGATGGAGAGGGGAAGCCTCTGGGCAGCAGCCCATCATCACCTTCCTCTGTCACCCAGCGCCCCTAGGCACTCTTACAAACAGCTGCTTCTTGACCACCCCTCAGACCTACTGGTGGTGTGGTCTACCCTCTGGGATTGATTCATGCAAAAGACATGACCTGGTCCTGAAAATGAACTTGGGGCTGTTTGGGCAGGGAATTGAGGGTCTGGGGTATCCAGAACATTATTCATGGGTGTGTGAGTTGGCTCCAGGTGCGTACTTCCCCTTGACCCTGTGGACACCTCATTACATGGAGAAAGACGTGTTATAGGAAGTCGTGAGAAGAACGTAGAGGGAACTGTTCCCCTGGGAAAGGTGGATTTTAAGTATCCCCCAAAGGTCCTATGTGTTGAAAGCTTGGTTCTCAGGGTGGCACTACTGGGTATGGTAGAACCTTTGGGAATTAGGACTTAGTGGGAGGTCTTTAGGTAAATGGGGTTTGCCCTCAAAAAGAGATGGAGGGACTCTGGTCCCTTCCTCTTCCCCTTTCGCTTCTTGGCCTTGAGGTGAGCAATATTGCTCTATGTCATGCTGCCACCATGACATGCTGCCTTGCTACAGTTTCAAAACCAATGAGGCCAATTAATCATGACTGGAAGCTTCAGAAGTGGGAGCCAAAGCAAGTCTTTTTCTCTTTATAGGTTTATTATCTCAGGTATTTCATTATAGTAATGTAATACTAATTAAAACAGGTAGGTACTGCTCTGTAGCAACCATCATAGTATTAATACACACTTGAGGCTTCTGGTTGTAGCCCTCTGTGACTCTGGGCTGGTCACTCCTCTTATAGTCTCCATGCTCTTGAATGTTGGGTGAGAAGAATTGATAGGAGTGTTTGTAAGAACTGCCTTGGAGCTCACATTTCCGAATTGCTGTTGAGACCCTCACAACCTTTCCATGGTGTAGATTTAGCTGGATGGTTAGAGGGAAAGGGAATTATCTTTTTGAAAAATTAACAGAAACATTTATGAAAATTTATTTCTTAAATTATGCTGCTATCTATTCAGCACAGGAGCCAAGGGAGATAGGCTATTATTAAATAGGAAAATAAACTATTTCTCTTCTGCTTAAGCATCTTTCATATTCCTCAAAGACTTTACACACACACACACACACACATATATATTATATAATATATACTTAATCAGTTCCATTTCAAATACATTTTAAAGGGTATAAGCAATAGCAGTTTTCAGAAAATAATTCTAAGTGTAATTTTTTTGGTAGCCATTATCAAATCCCTCCCACTGATTTTGCCAGATTTTCATAAGAGTGTTACATGGAATGTGTAGGATCTGAGGGCAATAACCCTGTCAGTGCTGTCTGGCAGATTCTGTTACAGTTAAGAAATATTTCTGAAGACTGTTATGTAGAATTCACTAAAAGTAGAAAAAAGAAAGTGAAATGCACAAATATGTCTTCAAAAAGCCTGCTTTTTTCCTAAGAGAATCTGTCCAACCATCATCCATCCATCTATCCATCCATCCATCCATCCATCCATCCATCCATCCATCTACCCTTCCATCCTCCCATATCATTTATCCAACTGTCTATCTATTCATGTTTTAATTCTATGTTTCCATCCATCAACTTGTTTATTCAGTGATATTTGGATGTTGGCCCCAAGAGGAGCTAAACCTAACATAGGTGTCTACAAAGGTAGCAGGTTGATTAGAATTGCATGGAGTGGGGAATTGTTTGTCCCCTGGCATCTCTCTCTGAATTTTGTGAAGGAGATCATTGTGTTGTAATACAGTAGAGGAAAGGGGACCTGCTCCCTTTGCCGGAGGAGCAATGCGGGTTGTTATTTCACCAGGAAAAGTATCAGTCTTGTGACTGAGAGCAATATTAATTTCTCGTATAGACCTGATAATGAGAGAATGAGTCATCACTGTTTAATAAGATTTGACTCTGGGTATTTTTGAAGTGAAAAATTTGTATCCGAGTGAGGAGGACACCGTGACTCTCACTCTTTCCTCCGTCAAAAGTACTATCCCAGTCCCCAGAATCAGGTTAATACTTCTCTGGTTTCCCACAGGCTGGGAATGCCCAAGGAAGCTGAGCTTGGGTCTTATGCCACTTACAGTGGGGGGAACAAGGGAGGGGGAGGGTCAGCCGTAAGAGAATGCATTACACAGATGGGACAAGACTGGAGACACAAGCCCTCTCTGGGGACTAGGGAAGTGAGTCCCACCCAGAGCAGAATCTCCCTGGAACAGTCAACCTTGGGGGAAGGAAAGCTGGTCAGAGACTAGCCCAGGTTCACTTCACAGTCACTCATGGGCAGGGGACTTTTAGTACTGCCAAGCAGCCAGACCACCATCTGGGATCTGCTGCCTTCCCTCTGATCCCCAGCCAGCCTCTAGGTCCTCTGCTCCCTCCCAGCTGTCATCAAGCTGGTGCAGCTTGTTCTACATGTTGGGATGGAGTTCTGCACCAGCTGTCATTGCCCTACCTAGGTCACAATGAGAGGCCGGGCTTTCTTGCTCATGAGACCACTCCAGGCAGCCAGGTAGCAGCTGCGACTTGCTGCTCCTCTCCCTGCAGGTGGGGTTCACGTCAGAGGCAGGTGTGCTCATCCCTGCAGCACCACGCGCCAACTTGGGAGGGAGGGGAAATCAATAGGTGGCAGAGTGCTGGCTGCAGTTCTCCTCGACTGGGGGCTCGTGCTGGCTGTCTCTTGCTGCTTAGTATTTACCAAGTAAAAGTCATTGCCCTGGAGATGCCTGATTTATTGACACTGGGAGATGGAAGGCTGTCTGGTCTGAGGATCTACACAGAAAGCCTCTTGTGCTTCTGAGCAGAGTCTCAGGAAGAAGGAGTCTGTGTGGACCCAGAGATTGGCACAGGAGGTCCTGGTGCCACCCTGGCTTGGGGTGCGCTGGCCTGGGAGCAGGGAGGCAGGGAAGCTCAGCATTTGCACTTTGAGGGATTCGGCTGGAGTGTGAAGGGCTGATGCTGTGAGCAGTTTGTACTGGGTGGCTGGTCCTGGCTGCAGGGAGCTGCCTTCTTCCAATGGCCTTTTCATCCTGGGCCAACCCTTCCTTATTCCCTTCCCCTGTCTCTTGTGTCAGGCTCAGTCTTAGCTCCTGGAGAAGAGGACATGGGAAGTCCTGGGTTCTATAACCTGGAGTCTCTGCAATCAGTACTGATTTAGACCTGGCTGTTTGGGGTCCTGCTGTGGGTCCCCTGGTTCCTCCACAGTTTGATGTGCCTTCCTCAAAAAGTTCCAAGTTCCCCTCTAGGACCTGGGGCCAGCCAGGGCTTGCAGGGCTGCCCAGGAAGTTCTGTGCAGGGCTGAACAGGGCCCTGGCAGTCCCTGTTTCTTTCCATTGTGCCCTAACCGTCATTGTAGCTTTGTGTGAGATGGACCATGTGCCTCAAGGGACTCTGGGACTCAAGCTAATGATTGTTTTGAGGACCCTGTGGCTGGGCCTGGGTTCCAGAAAGGTGGGCTAGGGAACAGATGGCCCTGATGGCTGGTATGGTTTTCCTTTTGTGGGATTATGCAAAGTTGAGCTGCCAGGATGGTGCAGACATACTGATTTTGGGAAACCCAAATAGTTTACATAAATAGAGGCCACACAAACCTACCTGCCCACGATCCACACGCTCAAGGGAGAACTTAGTTTAAGCTACGCTTAATCTGTTTACTTGGTACCAGGAAATGCCTGCCCACCACAGCCTCCCGCCTCCTGATAAACACACACCCTGTTTTCTAGCACAACTCCTGGGTGGGGTGCACAATTGTCTGTTTGAATCCAAAGTAATTCCTCCTGCTCCAATTTATTGTTTGTGGCCATTACCCCGGTTTTTTTCAATACCCGAGATTGAACCCAGGCATGCTCTACCACTGAGCTATATCCCAGCCCTTTTATTTATTTTCATTCTTTATTTTTTTTGGAACCAGGGATTGAACTCAGGAGCACGTAACCACTGAACCACATCCCCAGCCCCCTTTCTATTTTTTATTTCGTATGAGGGTCTCCCTAAGTTTTCCAGGCTGGCCTCAGATTTGCAATCCTCCTACCACAGCCTCCTGAGTTTCTGGCATTACAGAGTGCACCACTGCGCCTGGCTCATCACCCTAATCACCTGGCAACCATGTGGGGAACTCCTCCAGTGCCAGGATGGCTGTGAAGAGGGATCCCAGCAGGTCCCAGGTGGGCTTCATTCCTTCTCAGGTCTAGCCCTTATGCCCCCTCCCCTAGCTGCCCTCTGCTCCTCCCTTCCCTATGATCCTCAACCCCTCTTGTGTGGTTGGCACCGAGGGGCTGGATAAACGACCCACAGCTCCATTTCCCCAAGTCCCATGTTGTCTACCGCGTGCCCCCCCGTCCCCCCCCCCCCCGGCCTGGGCTGCTTCCCCGGAGCAGCTGCTGGGTTTGGCTGTTGCCTGTGCCTGTGGCCAGCCCTGACCCAGACAGTGGGTGTCTGCGAGGACTGGTTCTATGCATTCTGGGGCCGCCAAGCGAAGGCCTGGGAGACTTGGAGGCTTCATATCGGTGACAGATGCTTTCTCCCAGACAGCAGATAAAGGTCACTCCTAAATTCCAGAATAAAAACATCCACTTATCTGGAAAACGTCAAAAAGAAGAACGGCTGCCCTTTGCAGGGCTGAGCCCTGCAGGGTGCGACAGAGCCAAGGAGGGCAAGATGCCTGACGTTAGGGTTTCAGGGGTCCACTCACATGCTTCCCGAAGGAGAGGACGCCGTGGTCCTCACCCTCAGGTCTATCTTGAGGTCTGAGACTGCTTGGGCCTGGGCTGGGGTCTAGGTGTTGGGGCGGAAGCGACCCTGGCCTGGGCTCTCTGGCAGCCTGACGTGGGAGACGCAGTGCAAACACCAGATCTGGCTACAAGTCTTGCTCTGCTTGACATCACCCTGGTGACGAATTGCCACCTTCACATCAAAGCCTAGAAGCCCTGAGTCTTTGAAGAGGGCTGCTCTGGGCTGATATCCCTTTTGGCCCATCAACTGGAGCTGGGGAAGGGCCCCTTGGAAGGCCCCCCCTCAGCCTGCCTCCCTCCTGCTGTCTTGCTGAACCCCAGTGAGCTTTGGACTTGGGGGCTCTATACCCAGCTATGAGCCCTCCTCCAGGCCACAGGGCTTTAGATAGGTGTTATGGCTTAAATATGGTTTGAATGTGCTGGAAGCTTGGCTCCCCAGCTCTCTGTGTGGTGATGTTAGGAGGTGGTGCAACTTTTAAGAGGTGGACCTAGTGGAGGTGATTAAATCTTTGAGAGGGATTAATGTTTTTCTCTTGGGAATGTGCATTCTCTTGGGAGGTTGTTATAAATAAGTCTGCCACCTCCCTTGAATCTCTCTTGCTTTCTATCTTGTCACAACTTGACATCTCTTATAAGTGCTTCTGTCATGATGCCATCTGCCGTGTTGTGGTATTGTCAAAAGGTCCTTACCAGAGGCTAAACAGATGGAGCCCATCCAGTCTTGGACCTTCAGTCTCCAAAATTATGAGCTAAATAAACCTCTTGACTTTATACATTAAACCTAGCTTCAGGCATTTTGTTATAGTAACACAAAACAGACTAAGATGGTAGGCTTACTCCACTCCCACCTGCATGCCTTTCTCTTTGGATGGGTCCCTTTTTGGACACCTTTTCTCTTCTGTCTTAGTTCTTACCACTTAACATAGCTCTGCTTATTTCCCAGGCCATAGGGGCTTTTTTCTTACTTTGCTGTAATCTTCTATAAGCTCCCTTTATTGATGTCTCTTTGTCTATACATCCTGGCCCTGAGTTGGATTATGCTGGAAGCTTCACCCCTCCTAGGCTTTCTCATATCTCAGCAGAATTGGGAAAATATATAATGCCAAGCGGCTCCCTTTCTGCCCATTCTATGACTACCACTGGTCCTCAGAGCAGCAGCTCCCTTGGCCCAGGGCCATCTTCTTTACAGTCCTCCTTGTATGATTGAGTGATGCTGGGAATCTCTGTGAGGCCCAGCCTTCATGCTGTGCTTGCCCTTGGAACCCCAATGACTGACAGAGAGCTTTGGTGCGGACGTCTCGATACATTTTTGTGGGAGGAACTACCACACTAAGAATTCAAGTTACTGTATTAGTGTGCTAACAATAACAAAGTACCACGGGCTGGGTGGCTTAAACAGCCCATTTATTTTCTCCGAACCCTGGAGGCTGGAAATCCATGATCAAGGTATGGGGCAGGGTTGGTTTCTTTTGAGGCTTCTCTTCTCTGCTTGTTTTTGGTGGCTGTCTTCTCCCTGTGTCGTCACAGGGTCACCTCCCTTAGGTCTGTGTCCTAATCTCTTCTTATGGGGATACCAGTTCTACTGAATCAGGACCCACCATATGACTTTATTTTACCTTAGTTAACTCAAAATAGGTTCACACTTGGAGGTACTTGGGATTAAGATGTCAACATATGCATTTTGTGGAGATGGAATCCATCCCATAACATTTACTGACAATAAATACTGGAGCAGTACCATTGCCCTCGTTTTGGTACAAGAGAGGTAGAACAGCGTGTCAGAGGCCCGTGGCTTGCACAGAGATCCACGCAGGGTCCTGACGGAGGTTACCTGAGCAGTTCATTCTTCAGGCCAATCTCTGGGGTCCAGCTTTGCTGAAGACAGGGATGCGGTCTCTGAGCTCCAGAAGCTCCCTTTGGAGGGACCCCACCTCTGCACGGAGGTAGACCCAGGGACTCACTGGTACAATAGGAGCACCCGCCCTGGAGGACTCCCGGTGCTTCTGGGAGGGAACTGAAATGTGGAGCCTGCCAGAGCAGGAGGGACCAGAGTGCCCTGCAGCATGGCTATAGAGAATGGCCATGTGGGTGGGTGGGAGCTGTCACCAGCAGCCACCACACCTGGGGGACAGTATGTGTGACAGACTGCAGGTCTGGTGGGGAGCTCATGGGTGGCTGGAGTGGCAAGTATGACTATCTTGCTCATGAGCCCCCTTCCAACCCTGGGAGAATGTGCAGTGGCTGCTGCCTGAGCAGGTGGGGCCCATCAAACCCCAACACCAAGTTCACCTTGCTGCTGTCGCCTGATTTCCATATCACTTACCTTTTCAAAAATTATGGAATTGTATGCACATGTGTGGAGGATACTTTAAGCTCTGTTCTCTTGAACTTTTAAATGAGAAAGAGGCATTTTTGTCTCCATGTAAGTTAATGTGTATAAGGACATATTTCATGCAGTAAAATTTGGAATGTTGAGCTGACACGAGAGGCATTTCTTCATTCCACCCAAGTGTTTTTTTTTTTTTTTTCATAAAAGATGGAACGATGGCAGTACCCATGCTAAGGACAGTGCCTGCCACAAAATGCTTCCTGTTCAGGAGTGTCCACAATCTATGGTTTTGTCTATCTGTAGTCCCCAAATATTAAATCGGAAATTCTAGAAATGAGCAGTTTATACGTTTTAAATTATGTGTCAATTAAGTAGTGTGTTGAAATCTACCATCCTGCTCTGTCCCACATGGGATGTGATCACCCCATGGTCCAGTGCATGCACACTGTATATACTGCTTGCCTTTAGTCACTTAGTAGTCATCTAGGCTGTCACATCGAAGGTTGTGGCGTCACAGTGTTTGTGTCCAAATAACCCCTATTTTACTTCACCATGACCCTAATGCATGAGAGTAGAGAGGCTGACAATCTGGATATGCCAAAAAGAAGCTGAAAAGTGTTTCCTTTAAGTGAAGAGGGAAAGTTTATCATAGGCCTGTGTATATAGAAAGGATGTGGCATATGAAGGTTCAGTGCTATCCATTCACTGGGGGTCTTGGAATGACCCTTGGAATGGATCCCTCGTGGATAAAGGGGGACCACATAGGTTCTTTCATTGAATACTCAAGGCAGATTGTATTTTTATTCCAATTTTACAGACAAGGAGATTGAGGCCTGGCTTGGTTAGGCATCTTCCCCAAGCCACCTGGCTAATCAGTGCTTGGGCCCAGCCTCATCTGTCAGGGACCCCCTAGGCCCCCAGCGGCTGAGAGGTGGGAGCCAGGGCAGCAGCAACAATCGGAGACTTCACTGCAGATCTTCCCCGAAATGTCCGAGTGCAAATCCTGGACCTGAATTCTCATTTCTGCCTTCTCGTTAGCTTTCCTTGCTTGCTGTGGTCATCATGTCAAAGTTCAAGCAGGCAGACAGAGCTGATTAGATTTGACTTTAGCCCTTGCTTTGAATAATTCATGCGTCTTCCCTAATTTCCCCAGGAATAATTCAATAATGCGCAGCAGCAGGAGGGCGCCTGGTTGAGTGCCCTTTGGGACGTGCTTACCTACAACTGTTGCAATTGAGAGACAGAGGGCCCCAAACCATCTTTTCTTTAATGTAGAGCCTCCCGCAGGTGCTCGGGACCTGTGGACCCTGTGTGGGAGGGTTTTTGGGCAGAGCTCCAAGAGCTGCCACCCTCCTGCATCCCAGACACCTGAGATATTGGCCTCCTCTGCTCAGTACTCTGCTTCTCTAGTCTCCTGTCCGGGTCAAACCTACCCCTGGTGACCCCCCACCTCCACTCCCCTGCCCCAAAGTAGGGGAGTGGCTGACCTGCACCCTCAGTGCTGTCTTGTCTCAGACCCTCCAGAGCTACTTAACCTATTTTGGGGGGCAGGGAAAAGCTTGTTGGTGAGGTGCTATGGTTTCAGTGCTGGTCTCTTCCCAAACTCGTGTTGACATTGAATTGCCATCGTAATGGTGTTAAGATGTGGGGCCTTTAAGAGGTGACTTGGCCACAAGAGCTCCATCCCCATGGGTGGTGGGATTGATGCTATAATGAAAGGGCCAGTTCAGCCTTTTCTTGTTCTCTCTTGGCCCTTTTTCTGCCATGGGATGATGCAGTAAGAAAACCCTCGACAGATGTTGGCCCCTTGGTATTGGGCTTCCCAGCCTCCAGAACTGTGAGACCTAAAGTTCTGCTCATTATACATACCCGTCTGTGGCATTCTGTTACAGCAGCACAAAATGAACTAGACACTTGGCCTTTGAGGCTCTGAAGCTGTGGCCTCTGGGGTGAACCATGTTCCCTTTCTCTCCCCACTGTGTAGAGCCACTAACTGATTGGAAATTGTGCTTCTTTTCTGTGGGAAAGGTGGGACCAGCACACTCAGGCCCAGATGGGCTGAAACTTCCTGCACATTGCTGGATCACAGCTCATGGAGCTGTCTAGGGCAGGAGTCCTGGGCTCCTCAGCCAGCTCTCCTGTCTTGCTGGGTGGAAGGCTGAAGACCCAAAGACTCTGAACCACCAGGCAAACAATACCCTCTGTATGCTTCCCTGGGACTTTAGCCAAGTCCCCTGACTGAGAACAGTTCTTTCTTCAGGAGTACAGGTCCTGGCCAAGTGCTGCTGGCCCTAATGTTAGGCACCAGCCCTGGTCCATAGACAGGTGGGCAGGCTGATCCAGGACCTCTGTAAGATCTGCGCCCTCAGGCCAGGTGAAGTGATGCCCAGGATCCCCAAAGCCAGGCTTCTGACTCTCCCAGTGCTCCCATTTGTTTGGTAATTTGATACAGTGGCAATTAGAAAAGAATATGGTGACCATGCTCAGGCAAGTTCACATTATAAGAAGAGCCAATTCAGTGGAGGTAAGTCTCCTTTTTACACTCCACTGGGACCTTGGGCCTCCGTTCTGGATGACACAACTGAGAGGGCTAGACACAAACTGGTAAGAAATGACCCCTTTTGGAGGGTATTTGTCCAGTCCCCTTTCTCTGAGAATGGGGTCCCACCTCTTGCAGACATGGGTCACCAAAGCTAAATGTATGCCACAAAGTCTAACATGTTGGTCACTTCATATAGCCAGGATGGACAATTGACCTTAGCAACCAAGCAGATGCTCCCTCTTGGGAATTTGTAATTGAAACAAAGATTCTTGTTTCCTGGGCTGGCTGATGAACTGAGAAGTGAGTTCAGGCCTGTGGGCAACTGCCCTGTGTAGAGAAGTAGCAGAGAGAAGGAAGGGAAGGTGATGAGCTGGGAGCTACAGAAGGGCCCTGAACTTAGGGCCTAAGATGCATTATAAATGTGTTCATAATAATCTCTTATCTTTTTTTTGGCGTTTTCTTACTGAGGCAAAATTCATCTAACTTAAAATTCACTTTTTTTTTTTTTTTTTTTGCGGTGCTGAGCATTGAACCCAAGGCCTTGCACATGCTAGGCAAGCACTTCACCATTGAGATACACTCCCAGCCCCAAAATCATAATTTTTAGAGCCCATAATACAGTGGTTAGTATATTCACAGCTTTGTGCAACTATCATGACTGTCTAATTCCAGACCATTGTCATCATCCCCAAAAGAATCCCCAGAAACCACTAGAAGTATCTCCCATTTTCCCCTTTACTCATCTTTTAGCACCTGCTAATATACCCTCTATCTCTAGAGATTTGCCTATTTGGGACATTTGTTATAAAAGGACTCATGGGTCTGGCTCCTTTCACTTACCATAAAGTGTTTGAGGTTCATCCATGTTGTGATGTTGTTATGGTTTATATATGTGGTGTCCCCAAAAGATCATGTGTGAGACAATGCAAGAAGGTTTAGAGGTGCAATGATTGGGTTATGAGAACCAGCAGGGTTTATCACTTTCATTTTGCTTTCTTGAAGAACCAGCTTTTGGCTTTGCCCTTCCTATTTATTGGATACTTTTACAAAATCTCATTACCTTATGCTTAATGAATCCCCTGATAGGGATTAACTGAGTGGTGACTGTAGGCAGGTAGGGTGTGGCTAGAGGACATGGGTCCCTGGGGATGTGCCCTGGGAATGGGTCCCTGGAGGAGGGTCCCAAGGGGAGCTCTCTCCTTCTGCTTCCTGTGCCATGCCTGCAGCTGTTTCCCTCTGCCATACTCTTCTGCCATGTAGTTCTGTCTCACCCCAAGCCCCCAGGAATGGAGCCCGCTATCTATGGACTGAGACCTCTGAAACCTTGAGCCCCCAAATAAACTTTTCCTACTCTAATTATTCTTCTCAGGTCTTTTTGGTCACAGCAGGGAAAAAGTTGACTAAAACAGGCATGGATCAGAGCTTTACTCCTTTTATGGCTGCATAATATTACATTTTATTTATGTATTTTTCAGTCAATGGGTGGTAGAGTTGTTTTCCCCTTAGTCTATTGTCAATAATGTTGCTCTGACCATTTGTACACGGGTTTCTATGTGAACATGTGTTTTTAGGTCTTTCGGGCACCTACCTAGGAGTGGATTTGCTGGGTCATATGGTAACACTCTAAGTATAATATCTTGCCCTCTTATTTTTTGTTTTTGTTGTTTCGTTTTTTGATGTTAGATATTTTATTTTTAACTTGATAAAAATTCCTGGAAAGTGAACAGTGAGTTAGAATATCATATACCTCTTATCTTTTGAGTGACTGTGAGATCTATAGTGATATCTTCTTGCCCATCTCTCACATTTTGTGCCTTCTCTATTCTCTCCTTGCTTGAACTCAGCAGGGTTTATCACTTTCATTTTGCTTTTTTTTTGAAGAACCAGCTTTTGGCTTTGCCCTTCCTATTTATTGGATGCTTTTACAAAATCTCATTACCTTATGCTTATATATTTTTTATTATCTTTCCTTCTACTTTCTTTGGTTAATTTTACTGTTATATTCAGCCTGTTTTCTAATAATCTGTATTTAAAACTACATTTCCCAGGAAACAGCCCTTGGGTTGCAATATCGTTTATTTTTATATGTGATATTTTCTTTAAGTTCAACGTTATTTCCTAATTTCCATAGTGATTTTTTTCTTTGATTCACAAGTTATTTCAGTGTGTTAGATGTGTATTTCTCAACTTTCCATAGCATGTCCTGGCCTCCTCCAGGGTAAAGGTGTCCGATGTCACCCAGGGTCTTAGTTTCCTCCTCAGGAAGCTGCCAAGGTATTTGTTTTCTGTGCTGGGTAATCAGTTTCCACACATTTGGCAGCTTCAAACAAGACCTGCTTGTTAGCTCACAGATGTGTGGATCAGAAGCCTGGCTCTCCAGGAGCGGGTTCTTACATGTTGTTGCTACCTTATTTTTTTTGGTGGCAGGGTCTCACTATGTTGCCCAGTCTGGCCCTGAACTCCTGGTGTTCAGCAGCCCTCCTTCCTCAGCTTCCAAGTAGCCAGGACTATGGGCACGCACCATTCATGTCCAGAATCTATCATAAGTCTCTTCTCATCTGAAGCTAGGGGTCCTCTTCCAAGCTCATTCAGGCTGTTGAAATAATTCAGCTCCTTGTGGTTGTGGGACTGAGGTGTCTGCTTCCTTGCAGGCTGTCAGCTGGGGGCCACTCTTAGCTCCTAGAAGCCACTTGCATATCTTGCCATCTTCAAAGCCAGCAATAGGGAATTTCCTGTGCTGAATCTCTCACACTTTGAATTTCCTTTGTTAGGAGGAACCTCTTTCTTTTAAAGGCCTCACCTGATTTTACCAGGACTACAAAGTATGCGCTCCTTAACTTAAGGTCAAGTGATTTGAGACCCCAATATTGTTGGGGATTAAACCCAGGGCCTCGAATATGCTAGTCAAGTGCTCTGCCACTGAGCTGCGTTCCCACCCCTTTTTATTTTATTTTTAGATAGGATCTCCAAAGTTGCTGAGTCTGGCCTCAAATTTGTGATCTTCCTGCCTCAGCCTCCTGAGTAGCTGGAATTACAGGCGTGTGCCACCACACTTGGCTCTGATTCGAGACCTTAATTACATTTGCAGAAGAAATCTCAAAGAAGCACCTACAATGTTTGAATAATGTAGAGAAGTTATGTGTACACCAGGGGGCAGGAATCTTGGCTGTCTCTGAATTCCACCCATCACATAGCCCTAAACATTTGGTTCACCTCCTGGACCTCTTTCCTCCCCCAGATTCTGGTGTGGGAATTCTACACCAGATTGTTAGCTTTCTGATGCATTCTAATGAATTTTTCAATTTTGGTCTATTTTTCCTGCTTGTTGGTCTAAATGATTTAGTCAAGATTATTACACACAGAACCTTCTCTACTCCCCATTAAAGCAACAATAACAACCACCTAAACTCTTTGGAATAGAAGAAAAACTTCTTTAACTTGATAAAGCATGTTCTGCCAGCAATCTAAAGCAAATATCATATTTAATGATAAAATATTAGATTCATCTCTCTTGAAAGTCAGGATCAAGTTAAGTTCAAGTTCTCTGTCATTGTTTCTAGCTAAAAATTGGACTCTTGGCAATAAAAAAGCTAAATTTTCAAAGGAAGAGGAAAAAAGAAAACTTTATTATTTATAGATGGACAACATTTTATACCTAGATAATCTAGGAGTTTCAATCACCTGTCAATTACTACGGTTAATTAGAGATTTCAGCAAGATTACAAAACACAAGATCAACATAAAAAATCAATAGCATCCTAAATATGTAACAACAAATCCTATCATTACATACAACTCTAATGCACCAGTAAAAAATGTGGAAGAAAAAAATCAATAGCATTCCTAATCATAGCAATAATGAATTGAAAGCATAACAGAAACAAGATGCCAATTACAATAGCCACTGAATCTAGAAAATTCTTGGGAATGAATCTAACATGAAATGGGAGGATTTAAATATTGAAAATCATCAGACCTTACTAAGGAACAAAAAAGAAATTCTAAGTCAATGATGAGAAATATAGCATCCAAGGATGGAAATACCCATTATCGTGAAGATTTTATTCTCCACAAATTAATATAAATTAAATGAAATCTTGGTCAAAAATCACTGTAGGGCAGTTTTTTTTGAGTGAAATTCATATATATATATATATATATATATATATATATATATATGGACAGAGAGAGGATGACATAGGCAAAAGAGTGAAATATTTTTGAAAAAGAATAGCAGTGGAGCTCTGTGCAGTATCTCTGGGATGCCATAATCCACAACTTGGGCTATTATGGTGTTGACACAAGAAACAAAATAGCCAGTGGGCTAAGAGAGTGACCAGGGACAAATCTATGTGTTTATGAGAATTTAGCACAAGACAGAGGTGGCATTCTAATCAGTGGGAAGAGCTTTCTTTCTTTCTTTTTAAATAAGCAGGGAAGGGTCTGTTGGCAATTTGTGATGGTCAGGGTAATGCTAACAAATAGAGTATTGAAAATAGGAGGAATTGAATACAGGGGATTGGTTACATGGGTGATGGGATTGCTAGGAAGCCCACAGGGCCCAGGATAGAGGGATAAAGGGGGTTTGGGTAGCTGGCAGAGCTGGGAGTGCACCAGGTTTGCTCAGAGACAGCTGGAGCCATGGAGGGAGATATGTTTATTTGCAAAAAGGCCACTTGGGCAGAGCAAGAGGTGCAGAAACACCTGGTTTTCCTTCCTCCTGCCCTCCAGCCTCCTGCCAGTGCTACCCATGGGCTGAGACCAGATGGAAGCCAGTCTTGGGGGACAGGGAATTTATTCTGTAGGGGGTGACCTCCCCCCAAGCCAGTGTCAAACAAAAGGAGTATGCTTCACAGGACAGAGTTGGGGGTAAAAGGCCAAGACTGGTGTGTTAGTCAATTTTTTGTATTTGCTCTGACAAATACCTGTGGAAGAGCAACTTAAAGGAGGAAAGATTTATTTTGGCTCAAGGTTTTAGAGGTCTAAGTCTATGGTTGGCTGCTCCCTTGGGCCTGAAGTGAGGTAGAACATCATGGCGGAAAAGCATGGTGGAGGAAAGCTTCTTGGATTGTGGTAGCTGAGAAGGAGCAAGAGAGGGAGAGAAAAAGAGCTGAGAGAAGAGAGGAGAGGGAGAGGAAAGGGGCTGGGGACAAAACAAACCCTTTGAGCACATGCCCCAAGTGACCTACTTCCTTTTCCTAGGAACTACCTCTCAGTAGTGCCATCAAATAGGAACCCCTCTATGGATCAATCCTTTGACGAGGGCGGAGTCCTCACGATCCAATCACTTCCCCAAATCTCAGCCTCTGAACATCAATGCATTGGGGAGCAAGCCTTCAACACATTATGTCTTTGGGGGACGTTTCATATCCCAATCATTACAACTGGTGTACCATGCTCTTAGGATCACGAAAGAACTTAGGTCCCTACATTATGACTTTCAGAAAATAAATTCCAGATTGATCTGAGATTTAAATATAAGAAACAAAAGAATTAATAGAAATATAAGAGAATGTGCTTATAAGCTGGGAGTACAGCATTGTGGTAAACACACACACACATTAAAAATCAAACATAAAACTTTCCATACGAAACTGAAAATCTTTTTTATGACAAAAGAAATCACAAACAAATGAGAAATATGACAAATAAGGAAAAAAATATTTGGGACCTATAAAAAAGACTGAGGGTTAATGTTAGAATGTGTAAGCAGTTTTATCATCAACAATAAAAGAAAAAACAACTCAAAAGAAAAACTGGCAATTTCAAGAGAGAAAAATACAGGATATTCTAAGATGGGAAACTATAAATAGACAACAAAAATGAAATAATGGCTAGCATCACTAATGACTGGGGAATTGCAAATTAGCACAGTGAGATAGCATTTAGGTTAACATGAGTGGTAAAGGAATAATTGTTGGCGAACATAGAAGAGCAACTCACACATGCCCCCATTGCCCATATCACTTTCTTCAGTCATAATTAGATCCCACATTTTCAGTGGGATGCACTCCCAGAATAAAGGTTTCACTTCATAGTCTCTTTGCAACTAAGTGTGGCCATGTGATTAGATTCAGGTTAATGAAATACAATAAGTGTTGAGGGGGAATTTTTGGAATCTTTCTTAAAAAATTGTCTCTTCTCTGACTTACCCTCCTTCCTAATGCCAGAAATGCAGTTGTGAGGGTTGGAACCACAGCATCATTCAGGTGACCTAGGGACTGGAAAGCAGGTGTAATGGAGCCACCAATAAGGTTCCTGGAGACTTTGGGGCAATAGAACTACTTGGCAATTTCAGCCTGCTCACTTATGGGCTTTAATGTGAGAAAGGCACATGCTTTTTTCTTGTTTGATTTTAGGTCCTGCTATTCTTTGTCAAATTGATTCTTAGTTGGTTCAGGGCATAAATGAACAGAGGCACTGAACTGTTTTCCCTCCAAATTTACACATGGAAATCCTAACCCCCAGAACCTCAGAATGTGACTGTATTAGGACATAGGGTCTTTAAGAGGTGATTAAAGTAAAATGAGCAATATGGGTGAACTCTAATCCAACATGATTGGTGTCCTTATAAGATTGGTGTCTCTATGTTCAAACCTACATAGAGAAAGGACCATGTGAGAACACAGGGAGAAGATGGCCATTTGCAAGTCAAGGAGAGAGGCTTGAGGAGGAACCAACCCTCCTGATACCCTGATCATAGACTTTCAGCCTCCAGAACTTGGAGGAAGTAAATTTCTGTGGATTAAGCCCCTACCCTAGTCTGTGGCACTTTTTTATGGCAGCTCTAGTAAACTAGTAGAGGCACTTTGTGGGGGCAATAGAGATGTTTATGCAAATGAAAACCACCCCTGCTCACTGAGGCAGCCATCTCTCTGTGTGTGTGTGTGTGTGTGTGGAGATTCATATGCCCAGCACATAGTAGGTGTTCACTAATGAGTTGTCTTTATGTGTGAATACAAGGCTCTTTATCACAGTATTATTATTATGGTACAGGGGATTGGATACAGGTGTGCTTTAGGACTGAGCTGCATCCCTGGCCCCATATTTTTTTTCAATACCACTAAACTAAATTCAATTTATTCCCAACTCAACAGACCCTTAGCCAGAACCCCAAAAGAATGCTTGAGTGACAGAAGGAAAAGAGACAATGGTCTCATATTGAAGTTAAATTGTTAACTTTCATACATTTTACAAAAACATATTATTATGAGCTATTTCTCTTCCTCTTCTCTTCATCCCCTAATCTCAGTCCTAAAGTGGGGGGAGACTCTAGAGGGAGGGATGGGGCACAGTGGCTCAGAGTGGGTCTCCCTACATTGCCCAGGCTGGGCTTGAACTTGTGATCCTACTGGCTTGGCCTCAGGAGTAGCTGGGATTACAGGTGTGTGCAACCGTGCCCTACTGTCCCAGTATCACGCATCACTTAACAGGGCCACGTTCTAAGAAAGACCTGGTCAGATTTCATCATTGTGCAAACATCATAGAGTGCATCTGCACAAACCTAGAGGGTCTAGCCTATCACACACCTGCCTGTTGTTCCAGGACGATGATGAGCAAAACACCATGGGACTGAATCAAGCACAGGAGAAAATTATGCCATCACGAGACGTGGTGAACAATTGCAAGGCTGCTGCCAACATAGCACAGTGTATTGTTTTATAGTAAGCTTTCTTGTTAATAAGTAGAAAGAGTACTGATAAAATATTAATAAAAGCATAGTGTAGTAAATACATAAACCAACAACATAGTTACGATCATTATCAAGTATTATATACTATACATAATCATGTGCTTTTTTTTTTTTTTTTTTTTTTACTGGGGATCTAATTCCAGGGCATTTTACCACTGAACTACATCTCTGACACCCCCCCCCCTTTAAAATTTGTTCTAATTAGTTATACATGACAGTAGAATACATTTTGACACATGGTACACAAATGGAGCACAACTCCTCATCCTCTGGCTGTACATGGTGCAGAGTCACACCAGTAGTGTAGTCATACATGTATATAGGGTAATAATGTCTGTCTCATTCCATCATCCTTCCCATACCCATAGTCCCTCCCCTCCCCTCACTTCCCTCTGCACAATCCAAAGTTCCTTCATTCTTCCCTACCCC
>NW_025999871.1:1351027-1424134 GCF_001458135.2 Marmota marmota marmota
CTTTTTTTTTTTTTTTTTTTTTTGCACCAGGGATTAAACCCAAGGACACTCCATCACTAAACCACATACCCAGCCAGTTTTTATTATTTATTTTGAGACAGGGTCTCAACCAAGTTATTTGGGGCCTCACAACTAAGTTGCTGAGGCTGGCTTTGAACTTGCAATTCTCTTACCTTAGCCTCCGAGTTGCTAAGATTACAGGTAAGTGCCACTGTACCCTGTTTGTATTGTACTTTTTAAAAAAATATTTATTTTTTAGTTGTAGTTGGATGCAATATCTTTATTTATTTGTTTATATGTGGTGCTGAGGATCGAACCCAGGGCCTCGCACGTGCTACCTCTGAGCCACAACCCCAGCCCCTGTACTGTACTTTTATATGACTGGCAGTGCAGGTTAGTTTCTACCAGCTTCACTATAAACACCTGAGTATCACTTTGAGCTCCAAGATTATGACTATAATGACCCTAGACAATAAGGATTTTGCAGCTCCATTAGAATTATATGGGCCACTGTTCTATACATAATCCAACCATGATGGAAATGTTGGTATGAGGGTGCTTGCGTATACGTGTGAACGCATGGACAATGTCTCCAGGACACACCCTGATGGTAGAGCGGGTATCTCTGCAGAGGGAACTGTTAGGTGTGGGCTACTGGAGAGTCACTGTAGCTTTGTGTTAACGTTTTGACACTATGATATAAAAGACTGTGATGCTCTCTTTTCCCTGAGGGTGGTTGGCACATCCCAGCCCAGTACACAGCCTCCACCCTGCCAGCATGAGCTGTGAGATTGGTGTGTGCTCTGGCTGGCGTGGCCAAACTTGGGCAGCACTCCCTGTTGTGTCCATGTGCTTCTAAGGAATGGATGCCTCTGGACTGGTAGCTCCTCAACTGCCAAAAGGGCCCCGGAAGTAGCTGGCATGTGACCCCCATAAGTGTGTCCACCTCATTTGGCAGCAAGGTCCCACCTCACTGTATTTACTGCCTCTTGTCTGTATGCCTGCTTGTCTGTTTTAGCTTTTCATCTGCCCTCTTGCCCCTCTCAGTACATGGAATCTACTCTTTCTCTGTCAGACTCTCCTGTCCAGCTCTTGGCAGCCGTGTCTCTGAGCTCTGCCTGGAGACACCTGTCTGAGCTGCCTCCCTGCCTTTCTGGCCCTGGCCAGCTGTGTTCTTGTGCAGTAAGAACAGTGCATGTTCCCTGAGAGTTCACAACTGGAATTTCACAGCAGCTTGCAAACGTATAATGGCCAGATACATTGGGCCCACTGACCTCCACGCAAGGGACTTCAAAAGCTGTTTCTGAGCCCAGGTTTTCATTTACCCACAGATCAATTCGTGGTGAATACTGAGATTCAAACTCTGAAGGTGAGAGTGACTTCCTGGGCTGGACCTGAAGTCATTCAGAAGAGGCAGCGTCCACAGACACACCTATGAGCCACAAGGCACAGGGATGAGCAAACTGTGCTCCCCAGGGGGATGAGGTAATGGATGGTGCTCCATTGCGGACAGCTGGTGTGAGGGAAGTGGTGAGTAGTGCTTCCATTGTGGACAGTCAGGTCGACAGGCATCTGTAAGAACTAGGGTGCTTTGACCACCTCTGCCATGCTTAGAGTAATGGAGGACTCGGATTATCTAATTCACTTACACAAGGAAAATGAAAATGATCTTAAATTCCCTGCCAGCCCCCAGGAAAAAGAATTAAGCAGAAAACAACAAACAAAACCATTATTTCCTTTGTCTTGTGAGTCTAGAGAATTGGAGGCCTTTAAGTCCCTGAGGCTCCTGGGAGCCAGAGGATGGAGATCACTGCCTCTGGCATGGACTGACTGTGAGGACAACAGAGTAGAGAGCCTCTGCCTCTCCCCAGTCCTGCTGCTGTCCCCTAGCCCCCGGATCCCAGTCAGCAGTATGGCCTGGCCTGGGTGCAAATCTGGTCCATCTGTTCTCAGACACCAGCATCCTGGCCACCCTGGAGCTGCAAAAGATCCTGCCCTGCATGAGTTAGAGCTTCCCTTGGTTGCTTGTTTCCTGGTGGTCTCATGGTTTGCCCTGGGCACCCACATCGCTTGTTATTAGCCTTGTCCTGTCTGATGAGAGCTACCCAGGGCATCTTCCAGCCCTGATAGTCTCCCACCAGTCCTATAGCCTTTTTGGATCCAGCCCATGACTCCATTTTGTCTGGGACACTTGACTGAGCCCCGCATGGACTGTCCTCTCTCCTCCCCACCTGCTGGAAGGGGATGTACCCCCCTGAGGGTATAGCCCTGCCAACTGGGTTATCATGGAGGAACCGGGGTACTGATAAGTCCCTACGTAGCCCCAGGACTCGCAGTGGAAGAGATAAGGTTGGAGGCCACTGTGGCTGCCCCTCAGTGAGGAGAGGAGACGCAATGGCTTAGTGCTGGGAAGCCAGCGGCAGCACTTTGCTCCCTTCTGCTGTGGGTGGGGGGTGGTCTACTTGTAAGTGCTCAAAAGAGCAGCCCCTGAGGCAGGCAGTGAGGAGGGCAGGGCCTGGTGGATCAGCAGTTGAGGCCAGTCAGGGTTAGGAGGTGGTTCCCGGGGCAGAAGTGTGCCCCAGAAAGGGTCTTTGTGGACCAGGGAGGCGCAGGTACACTGAGCTATGGGTCTTTGTGGGGATGTCTTGCAGTCAGAGACTGAGTCCAGGCTGCCTGCTGGAGCCAGGGAAGCAGGCCTGGGCTCTCTCAGCCTCTACCTTCCCATCTGCCAAAAGAGGATGACAACAGTTACCTCAGAGCTAATGCTATGCAGGGGTCCCCCCTTATCCACAGGGGATCGATCCCAAGACCCTAACTGACATCAGAAGCTGTAGATAGTATGGAACCCTATATAGACTGTGTTTTACCTATATATTTATACATATGACACAGTTTAATTTATAAATTAGGCACAATAAGAGATTAAAATGACAACTAATAATGAAATAGAACAATTATAATATTATATCATAATGAAAGTTATGTGAGCTGATGTTGTAGCTCAGTGGTAGAGCACTTGCCTGGCATGTTCAAAGCCCTGGGTTCCATCCCCAACACTCCCCCCAAAATAAAAAATGTTAAATGAATATAATCTTTCTTTCTAAATATATTTATTTATTTATTTTCAGTGCTGGGTATTGAACCTAAGGCTTTGTGCATGCTAGGCAAGTGCTCTACCTCTCAACTACACCCTCAGCCTTCAAAATACCTTATTGTGCTGCACTATCCTTCTTCTGGTGATGACGTGAGATAATAAAATACCTACATGAGGAGATGGAGTGGGATTGAATGATGTAGGCATTGTGACATAGCACTAGGGTTTCTTGAATACAAGGGCCGTGATACTGTGACAATCCATTTGATAACCCAGATATGGCTACTTAGTAACTAATGTGTGGGTAGCTTATACAGTGTAGATACTGGACCAAGGGCTACTTCACATCCTGTGTGGGCATGAAGTTTCCTCATGCTACCTGTGATTTAAAACTTATGAATTGGGTGGGGGTTGTAGCTCAGTGGCAGAGCGCTTGCCTAGCATGTGTGAGGCACTGGCTTCCATCCTCAGCACCACATAAAAATAAATAAATAAAATAAAGGTATTGTCCACCTACAACTAAAAAGGAATTTTAAAAATTTATGAATTGTTTATTTCTGGAATTTTCCATTTAAAATTCTTGGGCCATAGTTGATTGCAGCTAACTGAAACCAAAGTAAAGTGTAGAAAAAGCACCCAAGTCAGGCTGGGACCAAAAGTACATGTCCAGCATTTTGGCAGGTTCTGGGGGAGTGGGGAAGGAGTGGGCAGGGTGCAGGTGATAGGGAATCCGGGGCCCCCTTCAAGTTGGCTTTGTCTCTTGTTCCTCCTGGCATCTCATCCTCTCCATGATCAACATTTGTTATATGTCCCAGGTGCTGTATGAAATGGCTTACCTTCTAATATCTCATGGCAGCCTTGGGAACTTGGGGTTAGAACACTCGATTTTGCAGAGGAGGCCCCTGTCCTCAGTCAGGTTCTGGGGAAGTGCCAAGGCAGATTTGAATCTAGTGTAGAGGGTTCCCTGTCAAAGTAAATGCAGGGTCTCCCAAGAGAAGACTTTCTACTCTTGATCCCTGTTGGACTAGGGAAGTCAGAATCAAGTGCCTGGGATCCACACAGTGTCTCAGAAGCAGAAGGAGAGAAGACAGGAAAAGGTATGTGGAGCCTGCTTTAGGGAGTCCAGAGGCAACTGTGAGATTTCCTGAAGCTTCTCCCCTCTCAGGCTTCCTAAAGAGGCGCTCACGAACTGGAACCAATTTTGATTTTCCTTGAAACAAATTGCTATTAGACAATTCAGTGAATGAGAGTTTATGGGATGTCTACATTCCTGGGAAGGGGAAATAGGTAATTCCTGTTTTCCTGCTTTGGTTCTCCTTGGAAATGTGTGAGTTGCATCTTTTCTGCCTCTCTTGAGATTGATGCTGACTTCCCTAAGCCCAAGGCCCGGGACTTCTGACTTAGGAGAGACCCAGTGTTTTAGTCTGTTCTGTTGTTATAATAAAACACCATAAACTGGTGGCCTGTAAATAACAGACCTTTATTGCTCACAGTTCTGGAGGCTGTGAAGTCCAAGATCAAAGTACCAGCAGATTTTATGTGTGGTAAGGGTCCATTTTCTGGCTCATAAATTGTGCTTTCTAGCTCTGTCCTTGCATAGTAGGAAGGCTGAAGGAATTCCCTTTGGTCCCTTTTATAAGGGACCTAATCATCTCTCACAGGTCCTACCTTCCATAACTATCACAATGGGGATTAAGTTACAACATATGAATTTGTTGGGGGGACACATATATTCAGATCATAACACCTAGCGTCACATGTAGTAAAGTGCCTGGGAAAGACCAGCAGGCACAGTGCTCCATCCAGTTGTTCCCTTAGAGTTCCATAAAGCTGAGCTGGGGGAAGGAGAAAGATGCAAATCAAATACACAGAGAGAAAAGTCCTGCATGCCCTTTTCCCTCACCCCATCCGTTCCACGCTCCTTGACTGACAACTACCTTTATCAGCCTCCTGTGGATCTTTCTGGTGTTTCTTTATGCAAATACAGGCAGATGCAGCTATATATTCTCCCTCTCCCTCCACCTTTCTCACATAAAAGGTAACACTATATACTCTTACTTAACAAGGTACCCTGGAAATCTTTCCAGATTGATACCTAGAGTGCATCCTCGTACTTTTTATAAATAGCTGCTGCATCAGTCAGGGGCCTGGCAGAAAACAGATGGCACGCTCAAATTGGGCAATTTGAGGAGCGTTTGCTAAAGGAAGTCTTTATGGGGATATCGTAGGACATAGGGAAGTCACACAAGGGGTGACTCTTATTCTTATTGCCCTAGACCTGGAGGGGGGGATATGGGTGAACAGGACTGCCAAGCAAGAATTGTGACCTTTGATCAAAGGTGCATACAGCCAAGGGGACTCTATAGGGAGGGAATAAATCCCTCTGCCTCATCTCTACTGGCTGAATCCAATACAAGAAAGAGCACAAAGCAACCGTTGTCACTGTCATACAAGTCTCCAGGGGCTCTGAGCAGGAGGAAGTTGGATCCAAATATGAAAATGGGAAGATAGCATGATTCCAGATCTTTCCATGTGCTGCTGTGATGTACACTTTTCTTCCTTCCTTCCTTCCTTCCTTCCTTCCTTCCTTCCTTCCTTCCTTTCTTTCTTTCTAAAACAAGTCCCCTGTGGCTTCACATAGGTTTCCAACCTATTGTTCTCACACATTCAGGAAGATGTAAATGATACATTTACCAAAGTGAAGCTGCTGGGTCAAAGGGTGAATGCATGGGAATGTAAGTTAGTACAGCCATTATGGGAAATAGTGTGGAGGGTCCCCCCCAAATTAAAAATAATACTGTCATGTGATCTGGCAATCCTACTACTGGGTATATATTCAAAGGAAATGAACTGGTATGTAGAAATCCCAGCTGGACCCCCATGTTCACTGCAGCACTTTTCACAATAGCCAGGATATGGAATCAACCTTTGTGTCCATTATCCAATGAGTGGATAAATAAAATGTGGCACATATACACAATGGAATGCCATGCTGCCAAATAAGAATGAAATCCTGTCATTGGTGATAAGGATGAAGCTGAAGGACATTATGTAAAGTGAAATAAACCAGTCACAAGAAGACCAATACTGCATGATCTCACTCATATGTGGAATCTGAAGAAGTTAATCAGTGGACATAGAGATTCTACTCCATTCTAGGTGGTTACCAGAGGCTGGGAAGGGTGGTGGGAGATGGGAGGAGCAGGGACAAAGGATACATAATTACAGTTAGGTTGGAGGAATAAATTCAGAGCTCTATTGGGCCACAAGGTGATTGTAGTTAACAAGATATTGTATTCTTGCAAAATGCAAAGACAGTGGATCTTCAGTGCTCACCACAAAGATAATAATGGTGTGAGGTAGTGCATTTGCTAATTGGTGAGATCTAACTATTCTGCGGTGTATACGTACTTCAAAACATTGTGTTATACATGACATGAAACAGGGTTATCTGTCAATTTTTAAAAAATTTAAGGAAAAGTTACAACAGGTACAGTTTTAATAATCATTACCCAGTTGCATTTCACTAGGGTGATACCACTTCCCACATAATCTCACCAAGAAAGGGTGCCCTCAAATTTAATTTTCTGCAAGCTAATATTGAGGAGACTCTGCAGGGCCAATTAGCATTCTTCTTATGATGAGGGAGTTAGATATCTTTATTTATGTTTGAGAGTCATTTGTATTTCAGTATGTGTTCATGTCCTTTCTCATTTTTTCTATTGGAATTATTAATCTTTTTCTTATTAGTTTATAAGAGCTTTTTACATATTAAGGATTTATCTTCTGACAGTGATTTAAATTGCAAATATTTTTCCTCAATGGATCTTTTGACTTTGTTTATAGTGTCTTTTGCCCTACAGAAGTTTTTAAATTTTTTTCTTTTTGTGTAATTTATCAGTCTTTTATGGTTGCTAGATTTTGAGTCATAGCTTGAAAAAGTCTTCTTTGTTTCAAGTTTATAAGGTAATCCACCCATGTTTTCTTTCCATACTTTGACGCTTTCATTTACACATTTAAATTTTTGATCCAATTAAAAATTATCTTGATGTGGTGTGAAGTATGGATCTAACAATCTTTTTTCCGGAAGGCTACCAATTTATCCCAATGTCATTTATTAACAGATTTATGTGGTTCTGCCTTCACATTGACTAGTTTCCTGTATGTGTTTGGGATCACATCTGCTCTATCGGTCTGTCAAGATTGTGTCTGCACAGTATTGCTCAGTTTTGATATTGAGGTTTTATAGTATTTTAATATCTGACAGGGTGGTTTCCTCTCACTGTGTCTCTTCAGTATTTTGGGCACAGTTGGCTTTCTGTGTCCCTGAATTCCTCATCCATGGATTCAACCAACTGTGGATAGAAAGCATTCGAACAAAATTTCCAAAAATTTCCCATAAGCAAACCCAGAATTTCCTGTGTGCTTAACACAACACTGGATCCATATGAGTGAAATGATGTGTAGGCATTCCTTGCTTTATCCTCCTGCCATTCCAAATACTCAGTCTCTCCCAACACTTGTAGTTAGGGCAGTGTTTGCCCCACATCTCATCTGTGCACTATGGATTTAGGCCTACCATGATTGTACCTGGTCTGAAAACACACAGACTTCTTTTCTTGTCATTATTCCCCAGTGATACACTATAGCAAGTAATTATTTAGCAACTGCATTGTATTCAGCATATAAGCAAGCTAGAGATGACTTAAAATGTATGGGAGGATGTGTGTAGATTATATACAAATACTACTCCTTGGGTTTGGGTACCTATGGACACTGGGGGATGACTGTACTTTTCAAAACTGGCATTTGCAAACTGCAGACTGATTGGGCATATAATTCCCACTTTCCTCATTGCCCTTTACTGTTCTTTCCTGCTCCACTTCCTCCACATAAACATCCAATGGTGGAGGTTGCCCTTTATTTGGTAAATTTACATTAATGTACTCAGGCTCCAATAAGGAGGAGGAAAAATAATGTTCTTGGATGCCCATGTCTGCCATATAAGATGTAAGACAGTTGTGCACAGTGGTGTACACTTATAGTCCCAGCTACTGGGGAGGCTGAGGTAGGAGGATAGTCAGCCCAGGAGTTAGAGACCAGCCTGGGCAATATAACATAATCCTCTTCCAACAAACAAAGATGTAAGCCAGCTGCACCATCTCCAGCTCTCCTCTCTCCTGTCCTTGTCCTCCCGCTGCCTCTCTGGTGGATATTCCAGCAGTCTCTCCCAGAGGCGACTGTATCATTTTCCTGCTTCCAGGTCCTCATCTTCACCCTCCCCCCATGCAGGCCTCAGCCTAAACGCCCTTGTCTCAAAGGTCACCAGTCCTTTATCATGTGACTATTAGACAACTGTCTCTCCCACAGTGGGTCAGCTAGGTAACAGCACCCAGCAGGCCTGGGGTGCATTCTCTGCTTGACCAATCCCATCTTGCTTGTTGGACATCTCCACATTCCGCAGGTGCCTAAAACTCAATGTGTCCCACACTGAGCCCTCTGCCTTTCAACCTGCACCTGCTGCTTTTCTGTGGCCCTCATCCCCTGCCGCCCCCGCCAGCAGCCCCTCCAAACTCCCAGTGCTCACAGGACAGGGGCCACCACCACTTGGCTTCTCCTGGTCCTCCCATTTACTGCTTATTTCACTTAATTCCATGTCTTAAGTGCGTCTTTAGGGGTCAGGGCATAGCTCAGTGGTTGAACATATGCTTAGCATACACAAGGTCCTGGATTTAATTCCAAGGACAAAACCAAAAGAAAACAAACAAACAAGAACAAAAACAAAAACAAAAAGTAAGTCCCACAAAACATCTTGGATGTGAATTTCTTCCTTTATCCACCGGGCACTTCCCCAAATGGGTCCCTTTCTCTTTCTTCCTGAACTGTTCTAATGCTCCTTCCTGAGAGAGTCTGGAGATTGTCTACGTATCTTCCTGGAATGCCAATCTGTTGGTGTCACTTCTCTGACCCACACTCCTCAAGGTATCCTGTGGCTTTCAGGATGAAGTTCAAACTCAAAGGCTTGGCATCCTTGCCTCTTGTGGCCTCATTGTACCCCACCAGCACCCCCACCAATGACTTTCTCCAGCCCATCTTGAAGAAGGCCTCTTCCCCAGCCATCACCTGACTAGAAGACCCTCATCCTTTAGGACTTTGGGTACTTCAGGGGTGTCCATCGCCCTCTTTGGGGATTATACTCTCAATTCCTCATGTGGGTAAAAATTGTCAAAATACAAAAGTGACCAGAGAACACGACCTGAGATAGCCAGTGCTGGACGTTGCTGAAAGAGGTCGAACAATACGGAAATCCACTCTTAAAAATCTCACATTAGTGATCACTTAAGGCTCCCTTCCCATTCTCCCTTCTTCCTCATCTGTCATTTCCAGGGGCTTCACCCTCCTCTCCATCAGGCTCCGCTTCAAACAGAGAAGAATCTCAGCTGAGAACCCAGAGTTCTGCCTTCTCTCTTGCCCGCCTGGGAGGAGATGCCATAGGTCTCAGACACTATGTCATTTCCCTATGACAGCTCACAGCATCAGGAGGAACAAGCCTGGGCTTGGGGTCAGACTGCCTCAGGCTCAAAGCAGCTGCCTGTCAGAAAGTGACTATACTTGGTGCTCATGACTCTGAGGGGCTTTTGGGCAGGAATGGAGTCCTCTATGGATACCAGGTGCCAGTAAATGTTGTTGACCTGAGGTCCTCAGGTGAGGGGCAGTGGCTGAGTCTTGACGCTGAGGAGTACAGTGAACCGCTGGTGCAAATAGTGGACATACAGGCATGGAAATGTGACCCTTGAACTTGGACCCAAACAGTAAATGCTTTAAGCCAAGAGCTGTGGAAAGTCAGGAGTAATTGCCTTTGGGAATGCTAGGGTGGGGCATTTGATCTTGACCTTGATATTGAGGGATGGGTAGAATTTTGATAGCTGTGCATGTATATGGAGGGAGGGATGTCAGGCCTGAGCAAAGACAGAGAGCAAGAAGATGTGGGTTCTGTATGAGTATACAAGCAGATGATTTGTATTAGAAATGAAAATGAGGAAATTTTCCATCACATGAAAAAGCTTAAGGCACTTAATCATCAAAGGATGCTAATTTCTGGTCATGGTGTCACATGCACGCGCACACCTATAATCCCAGAGACTCTGGAGGTTGAGGCAGGAGGCTCACAAGTTTGAGGCCAGTCTGGGCAACTTAGCAAGACCCTGTCTCAAAATGAAAAATAAAAAGGGTTGGGGCTGGGACTATAGCTCAGTGGTAGAGTGCTTGCCTACCACATGAGGCCCTGGGTTCGATCCTCAGCACCATATACAAATGAATAAATAGAATAAAGGTAATTTTTTTAAAAAAGGGTTAAAGATGTAGCTTGGTGGTAAAGCACCCTGGTTTCAATCCTTAGTATGAGAGAGAGAGAGAGAGAGAGAGAGAGAGAGAGAGAGAGAGAGAGAAGCAAATTAAAGCAATAATGAGATACTCCCCCTTAGCCAATATGAATTAGGTAGACATAAAACCACATGGGCATCTAGGTTTAGAAGGGAGTTGGAAGATTGACTCATCCTTGGCATAAACTGGGCCCAACACTTTTAAAGGAAACCTGGTGATATGCATAAAAAGCTACAAAATGTGTATTTGCCTAAACCAGAAGGGTCTAGGATATTATTCTATAGATACAACTAAGACTGGGCACAAAAATTGAGCTGTACCGATTTCCATCCAAGCCTTGTTTATGACCATGAAAAAATCTCAGCATTTCACAGTGAATCGGTTGAGTAAACTTTGGTCATTAAAAATCAGGCAATAAAAGAGCAGTTATTGATGTGAGAAAATGTTCCTGATAAGCTATAAAGTGGGAAAAGGAGGCTATAAAACAGCGTGAACAAAATGAGCCAAGTTTTGTAGAAATAAACGTAGCTCCGTGTGTGTGATGTGGCCCGCCTCCCTCCTAGAGAAGCAGGAGTAGTGGGGTTTTGTCACCTGGGTGTGGGGCGTCCTCCTCTCTCAGTGTCCCAGATGGGGCTTTCCCTCCCTTTTTTCCTCTCTAGTGGCTGCAGGCTTACACTAAGCCAGGACCTGCCTCTGAACATTTTTTTTTTTTTTCAGCTCCTCTGCTCTTTGCTGCCTCGCCTTGCTCTTGTTCTGGAGAGCTGGCCACGGGTCCCTTGGGCTGGCTGAAAAGTGATGGAGCCAGGGAGGAGGCAGAACAGAGCCTCCACCTGAGCCTCAACTCCACCCTCCCTGGGAAGAACTGGGCACACACCCAAGTAACAATAAAAGAGCTGCTCCCCTCCACTGTCCCCTTCCCTTCCTCTAGCTTCCTTGAAAAATTTGTGGCAAGGTGGATTCCCCAATCCCACCGAGTTTGGCTTGTATTGTTGTGTATTTACTTTCTGCTTTAAAGTTCCCAAAACACAAAAATGTATATAGTAAAAGACGTGGTTTCTAACCACGCCTTCAAGCCCGACAGAACCAATGTTATCAGTTTCTTGTGTAGCCTTCCAGGGATGTCCTATTTTAGAAATTTTGTGATTGTCTAAACAAATGCATACACATAATACCTAGTCCCCAGAGACCTTCATACAAATGGTAGCACACTGTACACACTGCTTTGTATCTTGTTTCTCACCTAATGTATCATGTCTATAATTGCACACCAACCCCCGAGGAGTGTCCTTTTTATGGCTGTGTAAAATTTCCGTATACAGAAGTACCACACAGTTAGTCCTCTGTGTCCATGCCTTCATGCTTGTGGATTCAACTAAACTTGGACAGAAAGTATTTTGAGAAAAAACTGTCTGCACTGAACATGCCCAGATTTTCTTCCTTGTCATTATTCCTAAATAATATAGTATAAAAACCACTTATATAGCACTTGCTTTGTATTAGGTACTATGTAATCTAGAAATGATTTAAAGTATATGGGAGGTTGTCCATAGCTTATATGTAGATACTACATCATTTTACATAATGAACTTGAGCATCCATGACTTTTGGTTCCTGGAACCAAAACCAGGGGATGACTGCATTTAAAAACAGATGCTGGATTATTTCCTATCTTCTGCAATGAAGAAGCTTTTGCACATGTAAATATGTGACAATATTTGTAGGATGAGATCCTGGAAGTGGACAAAGCTCTGGATCTGGGATTTGAGTTGAAATTGGAGGATATGTCAATTTGTATTCCATCAGGAATGTATGAAGAACCCATTTCTCCACCCCCTTGCCAACAAAGTGACTTATCAAATTTTTGATCTTTGAAAAATGGCTAATATTTTTCTACTTGTTATGAATGGATTGAGAATCTTCTAATATTCTTTTTAAAAATTGTAACACTTAGCACACGTGCTGAGGAGTGCACAAACCAAATTTGTACAGTGAACTGAATAGTGATCAACTTTCAGGTAACCAGCAAGCAGATCAGGAACTAAAACACGCCCAGAAAACCAGAACCCAACTCCATAGAAGGTGCCCTCTCATGACTTGAGCCCTTCTTCTCCCACAGGTAACCACTGTATTGAATTCTGGAATTGTCCAATTATATAAGGGGTCACCGTAGAAATCACTACATATGTCCTTAACTCATCAAAGCCTGCAGTCTAATCAATACCCTCCTCTTCTTCTTGGATGATGCAAAGACCATCCATGCCATTTGCCTCCACCCCAACTTATATGCTATTGTGTCATATTGCAATCCCATCTCCTTCTTGTGACTTCTAGAATCTATTTGTGTATGAGGAAATTAGCTCATTTTCAGTGACATGAGTTGCAAACATTTTCCCCCAGTTTACCTTTTTAAATCTTGATTTTGGCCATAGAGATTTTTCGAGGCAGTTTTGCAAAATACATAGATAAGTATTAATAAAAAAAGACTTGCAGGTTTTGCACCAAAATGAAAGCAGCCCTAATCACAATAAATGGTGGAATTGGGACTAATTTTCATGCTTTCCCTTTGCATTTTAAAGTTGTTATTGTTTGTATTGAGGGTGTATTACTTTTGTAATCAGAAAGAAAAAGATGCTATAGGGCTGGGCTTGTGGCTCAGTGGTGGAGCACTTGCCTAGCATGCATGAGGCACTGAGTTTGAGTCTTAGCACTGCATATAAATAAATAAATAAATAATTCATCAACAACTAAAAAATATTTTTTAAAAAAGATGCTATAAAGGTACTATTGTTTATGTATGGCAGGACTGACCTGAACCTTGTGGGCCTGGGATACAGATGAAGTCACTCTGCACTGAAGTCAAGTGGACTTGGGTCCTGCCTCCCTTTCTATCTGGGACAGAGCAGACAGTAGGGTCTTTACCTATCCCATGGTCCTCAAGCTGTTTCTGGGAGACCCTTCACTTTTCCCACAGCCTCTCTCAGATGTTGGAGGAGTCTTCATCTGCTGGTGCACATTGACCCAACCTTCTGACCTCTGCAACCTTGAACCTTTCTTCCACAGTGTTCCTGAGCCATGCCACCACCCTTGGTCCTCAAGGGAACCTCTATGAGACAGCTGGGCTCCCCTGAGTCCATGCCACCTCTTAAATGGCTGAATTGGTTGCAGGTAGCTTTGGTTGAAACATTTCTCTTTCCTCTCTCATCGTCACAGTGTCAGGCTGCACCTGCTTAGTAAATGCTTATGGGCTAAACAGAAGAGGGGGTGAGGAGTTGGAGGCCCAAGAAAGAGTAGACAGGACTTGCTGGGTCCAGGGATGCCCTGAAGGGGACCAGCTGGTGCTCCATCCCACCAAGCAGAAACAGGCCCTGGCGCAGCTGCAGAGGGCTCTCCCTAGAAGGCAGAGTGTTGTTCCATGGGCAGAGGCAGGAGGAGAGGCTGGGCTGAGCTCCTGGAGCTCATCTGGAGCCTGACATATGAGCCTGGCTCCTGCCCAGGGTACTGGTAGCTGCAGAGTCCCTTCACCGCCTTGGTGCAGGCAGCGGGGTGACTTAGAAACATCCTTGTCCCTGTCACTTGCCTGCCACGCCAGCTTCCAAGCCCACACCCTGGGGAGGAGCGCCTATCAAATCCCCTCCTCCTCCCCCATCCTTGCCCTTTGGTCCCTTGGGAGACACTCCTGTCGCTGCTGGGAGGTCTCCGTGGTAATTGTGTGTGCATTTCAATGTGACCGAGCCTGAAGCTTCCAGCAGACTGGCTTGCTTTCTTCAGGTTAACTGCCAGAAAGCTCTGGGACACGTTTGCGGCTCATCCATGGCAAGCGTAGAGCTCGTTTTGCTCTTTGTTTTCACGTTAGCCTCCTTCCTTGCTCCCCATTACATCTCCATCCTTGTTTTTCGTTCTTTTTTTGCTCCCACATTTAATTTATGCAATCTCGTTATATATGTGTATCCTCGTAAGCACCTTAAATCCTTTCCAGAAACGTTGGGTAGAAATCATAAATACCATTTCTATCTTCATCCGGAGTCTGGGGGTGGGTACATCTCAGTGACAGCTAATCTTATTAACCCTTACCTGGGCAGGCAGGGGTATAATTCCTGTGTAAGAACGGGGTTTGGGGGGGGTCAGGAAGCTTTCCCCTACAAGCCCATGGGGAGGCTCTGAGGAGGGGGCAGTGGGGAGGACAGTAGAGGGGCTGGGTTTACACAGCGACCTTGGACTCATGATTTAGGCTTGGGATTCTTCAGGAGTGCCCCTGAGGGATCAGGTGCCATGGAGGATCCTGGATTTTTGTTAGGGACTCTCCAGCAGCCTCAGCTTCCTGTTTATTTAAGAAAGGACCCATTTCCACCTATTTGTGATGGAGTTTTTGTTAGGTTTGGTTGGAGATGCAGTGGAACTGTGCAGGTTGTTGGCAATTGAGTGGGTTAACTGCTCAACCACCAGTGCCAGGCTGAACAAGGAACGGGGGGGGGGGGCCGGGGAAGGCTGCAGAGGGTGGTGGGCTGAGTATTAACAACATGGAGGCCAGGGGAGGGGCACGGGGCTGAGAGAGCCCTATGAGATGGGAGGCAAGGTCTGGGACACAGTCTTAGAGGTGATGCTTCCTGGGTGACAAGTGGTTTCCGGGTTGGTTGTGGGAGAGGCTGGCTGACATGGGGTGGCAAAAAGGCTACTGGCCATGTGGATGGATCAGGGTGTACAGCAGGATGGGCAGCCTTCCTGGGGTTGGTGAAAGGGCACTGTGATGGATGTATGGACTTTGCAACCATTTTCCCTTCTCCTCATGCCCTGGGGACCTGCATTCCTCCCACCTCTGTCCTCACACCGTATGGTTTCAGTAGAGCTCAGCCTGCTCTCCGCAGCAGCAGTGTGGGGCCAGATCTGGCCACAGCTATGAGTTCATGGTAGGTCCATCCATCAAGTTGGTTCAATTGAACTCAATCCTGGGGCTTGTGTAAGAAGAAATGCTTTCTTTCTTCTTGAACAAGGGAAGGCCTGGAACTAGTGGCAGCCACATTGCCACCATGAGGTAGCTGAAAGCAAACCCATCTGGAATAGACTGGAGAAAGGGAATCAGAGACAGCCTAGGGACTGGAGGTGTTGTTTTTAGCTCCTGAATCCTGCTGTGACTGAAGGCAATTTATTGATTTATATAATCAATATCCTCAAGGATTGTGTGGATTTTAGGAGAGGATCATGCAGCTCAGTGGTATCACAAGGGCCATGTAGCCCTTTTTTCTCTCTACTTTTCACCTCCAACAGTCTCATTCTGATTCTGAATTTCCTCTTGGTAGCAGAGTGGCTGCCAGTAGCAGTTACACTCACGTTCTTCCTCTCAGAGATACACCCACACACACATCCCACCCTACCCTCCGCCTGCCCAAACTCCTGTAGTACAGGGAAATATCTCTTTTTAAAATATTTTTTAGGTGTAGATGGACCCAACACAATGCCTTTACTTTTATGTGGTGCTGAGGATCGAACCTGGGTCCGCCCGTGCTAGGTGAGTGCCACAATCCCAGCCCAGGGAAATATCTTTTTTGGAAGATTTCAGAAAACATCTTGTCACATCTCATTTGCCTGACTTGAGTCTTGTGCCTGTCACTGAAACTCCCTAGGGCGAGGGAGATGAGATGTCCTGTTTGATCAGTTCCAATAGTTATCTAACTTAAAGCTGGAAAATTTGGGGTCTGGTTAGAAGTGGGAGGGTATATGCTGGGTAGGCAGCCAATGCCTGAGTACCTCCGTCTTGGGAGCTGAGCACAGAGCTGACTGGGCTCCTGGGAGCCCAAAGTCAACACCTACTCCAGCAGTTGCTGAGCTTCCAGCAAACTTCTCCTTCAAGTGGGACCTTGTCATAGCAGAGCTGGCAAGTTCTGGGTCTTCTCTGTTTCTTTACTCTGTCCAGAGTCTTTGAAACTTACTCCAGTTACAGGGGAACAGTGGGAACAATGCCATGCTGGAGGGTAGCTGCAGGGAGGACCCCATTCATAATGAGGCCCAGAGAAGGCACTGGGGTGAGTGACATGACAGGGTAGGGAGGGATTCTGTTTAGAGAGAGGAGCTGCACCCATAGTCCAGAAGTAGATGATTTGCATCCAGAGCCATGGGCTGCTGCCTTATTTACTCCACGAATCAATCCTGATCCTGTGTGACACGCATATGACTGAACTCTGTTGAAACATGAATGATTCATATCACAAGCTTGCCTGTCTTGTTCTGATGTGATGAAATTGTAACCATGGCTTAAAGGATATGGATCCAAATGTAAATCATTTGTTCAAGGTCCCTCTGCCCCATTGACTCTGCTGTCACTGTGGGTTGCTGATTGTAAGTCAGGAAGGGTGGGGTCGAGACTAGCTGAGGTGGCCCACCTCCTTCCAGAGCCAGCCTCCCCTATGGTCAGCCCAGAACCACTTCCTGGGAAATGCCACCTAAGCGCGCATGTGTTTGAAATGGAGTCGTGTCAGGCTGGACAGCTGGGAGGAAGGATGAAGATAATGGTGAGCCTGCAAATGGAGGCGGGGAGTTCTGCAGTCAGGATCACAGGTGGCAGGAGGGGCCACCATCACTCCTCCCACCCCAGGAAGGTCACTGTGGATGGGCATGACTTGGTATTGCCTCCTGTCCCTGCTTGTTAACCTGTCCCCACAGCCAGGATGTCACTGCTTGGATGGACGTCTGCTTCCACTGAAGTGACTTATAACCTCCTCCCTGTTCCTCTGGGTGCTCCCGTGGCCCAGTAGCCCCAGACCTGCCTGGTCCTGTCAGGCACAGGATGGGGATGTCCACAGTGGGGATGTGTGCTGTCCCTGCTTCCCTAGAGCTGACTTGTCAAGTGGGACACAGACAAGGCGAGTGTCAGAGAGACGCTCTAAAGAGAACTAAAGTGGTCTACTCTGCTGGCAGGGAGGAGGGAAACTGCTCTGAAAGGCAGGCATGAGAAGGACCAGGCTCTTGATGCCCCCAGGAGGCACACTGTCCCTGTAGGTGCCACAGCCTAGTGAGGGATGAGCTGGAAGGCAAAGGAGTCCTGAGGTCGGAAAGTTACGCAGGGGAGTAGGGTGCAAGGGAGCGGGCAGGAGATTGGAGGGTGATTTAGTCAGATTTTTTGCTCCTGTGACTAAGGATCTGACCAGAACAACTGTAGAGGAGGAAAAGCTTATTTGAGGGATCACGGGTTCAGGGGTCTCAGTCCATAGAAGGCCGGCTCCATTTCTCAGGGCTCGAGGTGAGGCTGAGCATCATGGCGGAGTGTGTGGCAGAGGGAAGCAGCTCATATGATGGCGATCAAGAAGCAGAGAGAAAGTCCATTCTCCAGATACAAAATATACACACTAATTCCCACCTTCATCAGCCAAACCCCACCACTTTAGTTAGCATTCAGTTAATCCCTATCAGGGATTAAATCACTGATTGGGTTAAGACTCTCAACAACCCAATCACTTCTCCTTTGAACCTTCTTGCATCATCTCACATGTGAGCTTTTGGGGAACACCACATCTAAACCATAACAGAGGGCTTGAGATTTTAGTTATGATGCAAAGCATCAGATAGCTTATCTAAAAAATTGACTCTGTCAAGATGTAATTGACATACAATAAAAGATACCATTTAAAAAAGTACACAGGCTGGTGAATTTAGACACACATGTAGAGTCACGTGACCACAAGTCCTATCAAGACAGAACACTTCTATCATCCCTAAATTTCCCTCTGCCTCTCTCAGTCAATGCTTCCCCTCCCAGCCCCCAGCCTCTGGCCCCAGGCAACAGCTGATCTGCTTTATCTCTATAGATTAGTTTTGACTGTTCCAGAACTCTGCTCTCTATTGTATCTGGCTTTCTTAATTCAGCAAAATGGTTTTAAAATCCATCCATGTTGTTATTTCTATTGCTGAGTAGTGTTTCACTTTATGAAATATTTTATGATCTTATCATTTATGCTATTGATGGACAGTTGAATTGATTCTAGTTTTGTGTCATTACAAATAAAGCTGCATCAGATGTTCTTATACATGTCTTTTTGTGGAAATGTTTTCATTTGTCCTGGGTTGCTAGCTAAGAGTAGAAATGAGCATTCACAGAATAGGTGTATATTTAATTATTTAGAAAATTCTCAGCAGTTTTCCAGAGTGCTTGTCACAATTCATCCTTTCCCTAGTAATACAGAACTCCTGTGCTTCCATGTCCTTGCCAACACTTGGTGTGGTTAGACTTTTAAATTTTAACCAATTTATATGGTGTGAGATGGTATATCCTTGTGGGTTTATTTGCCTTTCCATAGAGGGCTTTAAATATTGAAGTGGCATGCCCTGACATGACACTTGACTGAGTCTCTATATTGAGGACCCTTAGGAGTTGAACTGGACATGTCCCTCAATTTTCTCTTGAGAATCTGGTTCTCTTTACTCCCAGATTCTCTTTGCTCAGCACAGCAAAGGAGTTGAGAGGCTGTGTTTTGTGTGTGGGTCACTCAAAGCTACATGTGTTGAAAGTCTGGTCCCCAGTGAGGTGGTGTTGAAAGGTGGCATGAAACCTTTGAGAGGTGGATCTAGTGGGAGGTCTTTAGGTCACTGGGGGTGCTCCTGGAAGGGATTGTGGGAGCCATTTTTTCCTGGTTCTCCATTTTGATATGTGATCTCTTCTTTCCATGTACTCCTGCCATTGTGATACCATCAGCCATTAGGCCCTCACCAGAGGCTACACCTATGAGGCCACCACATCTTAGACTTTGAAACTCCAGAACTATGAACTAAATAAACTCTTTTCTTTATAAAGTTAGCCTGACTCAGGTATTTCATTATAACAATAGAAAATGGACTAATGTATGCTTTTAGAAAGACATGCAGTTGCTAGTACCAACAGGTTGGCCTCCAGTGTCCAATGAGAATTGGGGGCCAAAGTTCTAGCCCAAACCCTCTTAGGGACATCATCACAGGGAGACCCAGGGACTCAAGGTTATGTAAGTACAGTAATGTCAACAACCCTGAACCCACTGCCAAGTCCTCACAGGAGGAGGACAGTACATATTTTCAGAGAGAAATAATGCTGGCAACTTCTTAGAGTGGCTTCTGTTGGTAAGTCCTCCACCACAATGGGTCCTGCTGTCCCCAGGCTGTTCACTCAGGACCCCTGAAGTCTCCTCTTGACTTCCAGGTATCACGTTCTCTCTTTCCTCTCTTATAGGGATCCCTTGTCTTCTTCTCTCATAGGGACACCTTGGATCCACAAGTCCCTTCACGCAGGGGCCTCTCTCTTATTTTGACACACTTTCCTTGATAATCTTAGCTCAGGCTCTGGATTCAGAGGCCTGGGGGCAGTGGGAAAGTCCTGGTTCCATCACTCAGTAACTGTGGGTCATTGGGTAATGTGCTTAGCCTCTGTGCCTCCGTTTCCTCATCTGTAAACTGGGACAATAACATGTTGTCCTCATGGAGCTGGCATGAGGATTAGAAGGAACTCTCATTACACTGATAATGTCCACCATGGGGCCAGGTCTCTTATAGCTCAAATTGGCCCAAAGTTACCTCCTTGTCTAACAGGTGGAGGGCCAGGCACCTTAGCCTGGCTCTCAAGGTGTCTCCATGCCTGGGCTGCCACTGGGCCCCGCAGCCTACACTGTGGGCTGTGTGAGGGGCACCCCTATTTGGTTGCGGGTGTATCCCTTGTACAGTGGCCTCTGGAACTTGAAATCTATCTGCACAGCGATATCGCTTTTGCCTGTTCATGTCCCTCGGCTTCCCTTCTCCCTGTTCTCCCTCATTCTCATTCCCCATTCTCTTCCTCATTCCTATTCATGTGATCCATCTTTTTACCTCATCTAGCTCACTGAGATATCTTACAGCTCTCACCTGGTCCATTGTGACACCTGACCCATCTGGGTTAGGAGTGGGGAAATGTAGGTGGGAACAGTTTGTATGGGAACAGTTTGGGTTATTGTGTGTGTCTAAATGTGGGCTAGAGCTTGTTATCCTCCCAACCCTCCTGCCTCAGTCCTCCAGACCTGAGCCCAAGGTTCAGCCTCCTGCCTGGGTGCCATGTAGAAAATTGCCAATAGATGTGATCATAACCCAGGGCCCTTTATTTATTTGGACTTTTCTTCTAAATTTGTCCAGAAATTCGGACACTTCTTGTACCACTAAGAAGTCCAGGAAAGGGACTGTAGAATTGATTGACAGGGCCAGAATGGGAGTCCAACCCCTGCCTCTGAGGTCAGAGAGGCCAGGAGCCCCAGCAGTGGGTGCTGGAGGGTTGCTGGGCCAGCAGGAAGGTGTGCTGCTGACCTTGCTGGGCGTGAGTACCGCCAGGGAGGAGGACAGTGTGTGGGCCTATCTCAGGTGCTATGGTCCTGCTGGGAATACTGTTGTGGTAGATCAACAGATGGACAAGAATCTGCCCTCAGGGCATTACTGTCCAGCAGGGAATGCAGATACTGTCTGTCCCACACAAAGACCAACATTTAAAAACCAAGTGGTAGACACATGGGAGCCGAAACCCTGGAGGATCTGATAGGAGGCAAGGATGGGCACACTGCTAGTAGGATAGAGCACGGCCAGTGTCCCTGCAATGCCAACACTGCTACTCCTTATTTGCTTTGTCCCTGAATTTTTTGGGGGGCATCCTTTGTGGGGTGGTTACTGGGGAACCCCCTGAGCTCTGCCATAGTGTGAAGCTGCAGATTGCAGAGACATACTGAAATGGGGCTGGGTCTTCACTCAGGACTGAATCAAGATCTCAAAAACAGAGGTGAGTTATTCCACAAGGCAAGGGAGCAAGAGACACTCCAGAAGTATGCTCCCCATTTCACATGGGCACCCCAAGTGCAAGGACACACAGCAAAGATATCTGAATGTTGTCTGTGGCTGGAGTTGGGGGAAAAGGGGACAGGAAATCAACAGAACAAGGCCGAGCTGTGATGGGGTGGAGGCCCACCTGAGGAGTGTGACTCAACTCCTTCCTTCTAACACCCAACACATGATAGACAAGTGAGGAGTTGTAGGTCTCCCAACTGTGCTGAAGAAAGTAATATGGGAAGAACAGATAGGGGAGGAAGTGGGTGAGGGAGGCACATGGTCGGTGGGTCATCAGGGAAGAGAAGACATTATGGGCAGAGGGACTTCTAAGGTGGGCCTGGGAGCTGGGACGTGGCTCAGTGGTAGAGTACTTGCCTGAAGTGCCAAGCAGGCTCTGGATTCTATCCTCAGAACCACTAAGAAACAAACAAACAAGAAATGCAGGCCCAGAGGTGGAGAGGCTCAGAGGCTGGAGTGGAGTATGTGAGGGGGAGCCGCTGCTAGGAAGGGGCCACATGAGTGGCAGGGAGGGAGGCCCAGAGGGCCTCTTCCCATTGGAGCCTCCACAGTGCAGCTTGCAAGAGGCTGGAAGAGCTGACTTCTACCATCCTGTGTTCTCCTGCTGTTTCCTCTAACTTGAGTTTTATTTATTTATTTATTTTTAAAATTTTTAAAAATTTTTTTTTATTTTTTAGTTTTGGGTGGACACAACATCTTTGATTGTATGTGGTGCTGAGGATCGAACCCAGGCCGCACGCATGCCAGGCAAGCGCGCTACCGCTTGAGCCACATCCCTAGCCCCTAACTTGAGTTTTAAATTGGAATTATTTAATCCTCCTGACTCTGTAAATGGGCTTTAAGCCACAGTTTAAGTGCAGTTTGGGTCACGGAGCCATTTCCTCTCAAGTTAAGGCCAAGACTTTTGCTGGGATTTGGTTTCCAGGAGGTGGCTGGGTCCTGTGACTCTGCTCCTGGAGTCCAGGATGACATTTTTCATGGGTCTGAGCCTGTCTGATCTCCTAAAGCCCACCCACCTGTCCACAACGGGTGGTGAGGGTTCTTGGTTTTCAAGGTCCCAGTAATACTTGGGTCAAGGCCACAGAGCTGTACCTACAAATTGCTTTGGGGGTTGCAACATATTCTAATACAGGTTAAATACTCCTTATCTGAAATAATTGGGACTGGAAGTGTTTTGAATTTCATTTTTTTTTTTAAATTTTGGAATATTTGCATAAACATGAAATATCTTGGGGATGGACCCAAGTCTAGACTCAAAATTTATTTCTGTTGCATATATACCTTTTGCACACAACCAAAGGTAGTCTTATACAATATTTTTGTGCACCTGAATTTTAATTGTGACCCTTCACCTAAGGTTAGGTATGGGATTTTCTATTTTTGATGTCATACAGATTTTGAAGCATTTCAGATTTTGGATTATTTTGGATTAAAGGTGCTCACACGTACTAGCATGTGGGAATCATATCTCCTTGTACTTCCATTTGCATTTTTTACTTCCATCAGCCTTGTTGAGGAATGTCCCCATTTTACAGATGAGGGGACTGAGTCTTGGGGCAGAGATCACTTGGGAAGGTCTCCAGGAACCAAGGAGAAGTGGTCAGACTGGATGCCAGGTTCCTGCTGGTTCTCTCACCAATACTTGTTTGTCCCAGACTCTGGGACAGGGCCCTGTTGGAAGGCTGTCAGGTTGCCAGCATCCTGGGAGGGAGGATAAAGTGGCGATGGGAATGGAGTCCCAGACTGCTCTGCCCGAGCCTCTAATTGCTGGGAGCTGGCCAGCCCAGAGGACAGGCTGGTTATCACAGACCTGGCGGAGTGTTCTCTTCCTTGGGTGTTGTTTTTTTCCATTGCAATTGAAACGACTTCACTTCTTCAAGCAGGGTTGGGGCCAGCTTCTTCTGGGCCCCAGAAACCCTGACCCGGCTTGGGCCACCTGGAAGTGTGATGCTGTCACTTCTTCAGCTGTTGGCCCTAACCTTGGTAGTGACCTCAGGGTCAGGCCCCAGCCAAGCACTGGGCCCTGGGCTGGGGTCCAGATCTGGCTCCCTTCTCCTGAATCTCCTGACAGGGCCAGCTGTGGTCTCTAACTTTGCCTTGGGCCACACAGGGGAGAACTCTGGGCTGCTCATGCCAGCTTGACTGGGGCTTCTATCCTGGCAAAGGCTGGAACCAGAGAGCTTCAGCTAGAGCCTAGCTCAGGCTGCTGGGCCTGTCTGCTTCATGTGTCCTTCCCCTGGCACTTGGGTCAACCAAGTTGAAGACACTTCAGCCAGAAAAGAAGGAGAGGGAAAGGAGGCTCTGGCCTAGACCAGCCATCTTGTTCAGAGGACTCTCAGGCTCACTCCTCTGGGGTAGGTACAGGAAAAAGGAATTATGAACTCTTACTCCTGCCTGGCCCACTTGCTTAATCTTTCTTTGCACCAAGATCTAGCCTTCTGCTTGCTTTCTGATGCTCATGTTAGATGCCTCAATCCTTGACTCTCCAGAGAAAGATGACCCGGTAGTCAGTCTTGGCCCATGGTAGAGGTCAAGAGTCTAGGAAGAGGATAGAAGGGGACCTACACCCAAGCTTGGCTGGCCAGAACCCAAGGAGGATCAGAAAGGCACCAAACCATGTAGCATAACTTTTCTTCTGTTATCTCTGTGACTTTCAAAACCTCTGACCCTTTAGGCCCCCACCTAGAACCTATTTGGAGGAGTTAAGATCCTGGCAGGGCCAGGTATGGTGATGCACACCACTAATCCCAGGTACTTAGGAGGCTGAGGCAGGAGGATTGCAAGTTCAAGGCCAGCCTCAGCAACTTGAATAAGATCTGTCTCAAACTAAAATTTAATAAAGGACTGGGGATGTAGCTCAGGGGCAGGGAACTTGCCTAGCATGAGGCTCTGGGTTCCATCCCCAGTACTGCAAAAATAAATACATACATACATAAATTAAAAAATAAAGATCCTGGCAGGACACAGGGGTGCACTTGGATGGGACGATGGGACAAATGAAGGGAAATGAATGAAGGCATGGCCCAGACTATCATGGGCAAGAGAAGGGAACCAGGGGGCAGGAGATACTTAGGGGTTGGTGACAACAGAGCTGGGACCATTCCAGGCCTGCAGGACCAAGAGAAGAAGCAGAGCTGATCCGGCAGTTTTTAATGGAATATACTCCCATCATGTTGGGTTACCTTATTTCTAAGGGGTACAGCAGAAGCATAACAAATGTGTGTGAGTATATGTGTGGTTGTGTCTGTGAGGCATGAGTATGTAAGTGTGAGTGAGTTTAGGAATGTGTTTATTCCCCCATCCCCATTTTCTTCCACTGGTGACTTTGTATTCAAGGCCTTTCCCCTCCCTGCCTTAGTCAGCTTTGAGTTGCTATAGCAAAATGCCCAAGGCTGGAAAACTTATAAAAAGGTTTATTTGGTTCATGATTCTGGATGCTGGAGGGCTCAAGCAGTATGGTGCAGGCATCCTGGTAAGAGCCCCCTGGCTGCATCATACATGGCAAAGACACAAACAGGGAATTGGCTATATAGAGAAGGAGGATTTGGGGGAGATATTGGGATCCCTTATAATAGCTTATGTTCTCAGGAACTAATCCAGCCCCATGATACCTATATTAATCCCTTTTAAGGTTGATGCTTCCCCCAACTCTGTGACTTAAATCCCTTTCGTTAGACCCTACCTTTAAAGGATCTACCACCTTAACACTGCCACATTGGGGACCAAGCTTCCAACAATGGGCCATTGGGGGGACACACTTAAATTCTATTCCAAGTATAGCACCCGATTTTTCCCCTTCCTCGGCTGTCCTCAGTCTCCCTCTGCCATCTCTTTGTGTTGAATTTAGGGGCAGGTGCTGGGTTCTGGTTCCTTGGTGCCTTCCACAGGATCATCTGTAAAAATATCTGTGGAGCCAATGATCCAATCATTCCATAAATTAATAATTGCAACAAGGAGGAAAAAGTGTCAGTCTGATAAGTAAAAGAGAAAAGAAAAATAATAAAAAGCAGATGAGAGAAATACAATAATTTCATGTCATTTGTCTCTTGTTCACGCTGTTCCCTCTGTGTGGAATATCCTGTCCTTTTGGAATTTACAAATTCTCCTTCAAGATCATGTCTAATGCCGCCTTCTCTGTAGGACACCTCCTCTCCTTCACTCTCCCACCCGACCCCCAGCCTTGAGTTAATTATCTTTTCCCCAGGGCTCAACAGGAGGTATATAGCAATTTAGACATACTCTCAGCAAAGTTATTTACCACAACTCATCGGAAATACTTAATTTTTCATTCTTCTCTCAGGGCGAGGGCACTAATTCTTACTGTGGATGCTCCACAAGTTTATTGAGTCCAGTAGAAATTAGGAGATTTCAAGCTCAGGTCTTCTGGAAATCTGAGTGGCGAGTGACTCCAAGGGTTCAATATATTTGACATTTTCTTTCAAAGATTGAAGACTTAAGAACCATAAAAGCAGAGAACTGGCTGAACCCCGTTCAGAGGACTCTGTCCAACACTAGATCAGGATGCTTTATAGGAAAGAATTATTTTTCCAGAGTTGAAACTTCTTGAACTGTTAAATTAGACACACTGGAAGTCAAAGGCTATTCACGTCAATTTGACTCTCTTCCCCTCTCATTCCTTTGCTTTTGAGAGTCATCTGTTGTTAAGTTTCCAACTTTCATTCAGCTGCGTTCAGCCAGTATTTACAGACCATGTGCTTTGATTTAGGCCCATGATGGAGGCTGGGGCTTAGGGGCAGTGAGGCAGGGAATTGTGGGAGGAGGGAGGAGGGGAGTACGGATGTGGGTTCAAGGCATTGCCCCAAAGGCCAGGGTGCCTGGGCCAAGCCTGGATGAGGACCATTGCTGACTGAAGGCAGCAGCACAGGGTGTGTGTGACATGCTTCAGGGCTCAGAACCCCTTGGACTCAGGGAGATGAGGGTTCCAACCTGACTCTACTGCCCACTGGCTGCTGAGATAGCTGCTCTTCCCTGTGCCTTAAAGTTGTCTGTAAACGAGGGCTAATAACAGTTCCGTCCCCACAGGATTGTGGTAAGGCCTCAGCAAGACCAAAAATGCAGCAGAGTGCTTCTTGGATGCACAGACTGGGCTCAGCTGTGCTTGTTATGAAGCTGTCTGAGGTGAGGGAGACACGCGTGGCCAGACAGGGTGGGACAGGGCTAAGACATACACTCAGCCTGACTCTTTAACTCTGGAGCTCTGTTTGGCACTGCCTCCATCATGCCCTCCCCCTAACCAGAAGCCCAGCCCTGCTGCCCGGAGTCTGGGGCAGCCTGGTGGGGTCCAGGGTGTGGCCCTGAGGTAAAGGGCAGTCTCTGGGTTACCCTTGTTCTTTGGGTTCTCTGGTGCTCAGGCTTCATCAGAGTCGATGAGGGAATCTAAACAGGCCTACAGGAAGGGGGAGGAAGAGGCCTGGAGCAGGAGGAACTTCCCTAGCCAGGCTCAGCGTCTGCCATTGGTGTGACCAGGGGTGCGGCCAACACCTACCCCACCATGAGAGCTGTCTGGAGCCCAGGCTCCTGTCTCTGCTTCTGCCCACAGCTCCTGCCTCGTCATTGCCCACATCCGCTCATAGGCCTCGCCTGTCCTCTTTCCCTCCCCAGAGGCCTTGTGGAGCTCAGACCCAGCCCTGGACCTTGTCACCCCTTTCTGCTTCAGGGTCCCAGGATTCCCATGGATGGACCTGCATCTATGTAGCCTGACCATCTGGAAACCAAAGTTGGGCTTTAATGTCACTGCTGCTGTCTAAGGTGGAGCTTTGGGAACCCTGGCCTTCCCAGGATAGGCCTCTGGGAGTGGCTCCCAGTGATGAAGAAACTTCTTTACAGATGGAAGCACTAATTAAGACATTTGAATGTCTTCCATATTCCTAATTCTTTGTTCTTTTCCTTTATGTAATAGAAACGATCCTGCCTAGCTCATTACCAGCTGGTCTAGTAAACATCTAGAGACTATAAGGATATTTTATTCTAATTGCCTGAGCCTCAGGATTATGGAAACAAGATGGTAGGGGGAAGGGCTCTGAAGCAAGACTGGGGTAAAACTAAACTAAACTAAAATAAAATAAAAGCTCTACAAGAAAGCGCTCAGTCAGTCCTGGTTTCATTTTTTGTTTGATGGGTTCAGAGTTTTTGACCCAGACCCAGGAAAGATTGAGAAGAATTTGAAGGCTGAGTCGCTGCCTGGTTGACGAGAGGGCAGGTTCTGAGCCAGTCAATTAACCACATTTCTCCTTAATAAATGTGGCAAACGACATGAAAATATGTCTTATTTTCTAAGTTGCATGAATCAAAGGCTGGCAAGAGGCCTGAGAGGGAAGAGCTGTTTGCTCTGTAAGAGACATGCACACAGTGTCCTTGTGCCCGACTCTGGGTTTAACTCTCTCAGGGAACACAGCTTTCCAGAACAGGGTTCCAGAACCAACCTCAGGGACCAGGGAGTGGGTGAGTGGGTGCTGGCTTTCAGGCTGGCCTGAGAAGGGCAGGGTGTGTGGCCGGGGTGGGTTACTAACTGGGAAGACCTACAGGTGGCAGGTGGTACCACAGCTGCGGTGTGGCCCCACCAGGGTGAAGCCTGTGAGAATCCCCCACACACACCTGGACAGAGACACCAGCTAACAGTGTGGCCCCAGACTCACCCTACAAATGTACCTGGGGACCATACCCCAGCTTTCCCAGCGTAGGATGAGGTGGACACAGTGGGGCCCAGGAAGAAGGCCGAGGCTGGCAGCTTCCTGTGGTGTCTGGCTGGATGTTGCCAGGTAATGACACCTGGGCTGGAGGAGCAACACTTGGCCACTGCCTGCTATCACCAGAGGGGGTGGGGCTGGACCTGGCTGTTCATCTTTCCTAGGTCCCGCAGCAACAGGGCTCTTGGCAGGTGCCAGCACCTCTGCTTATAAGTCTTGAGTGTTATTCTCTTACATTTTTTAGAGAACGGGTCTCACTAAGTTGCCCAGGCTGGCCTCAAACCTCTGGGCTCAAGTGATCCCCCTGTCTCAGCCTCCCAAGTATCTGGGACAACAGGTGTGTTCCACTGTGCCTGGCTTGTTGTATGGCTCTCAAAGTGGGTTCCCCAGCCCTGTCACTGCCCCCAAGGGGGAGCAGGTGTGGCATATCCTGAAATCCCTATCCTACCTGCTGTCAGTGTCCCCTGAAGATAACCTAAGGTTTTTCCACCTTTGTGCTTCCTCTTGCTACTCTAGGGCTGGCTGGCACTTCTGATCTAATAGTCCTGAGGTGGGAGCCAGGCTTGGAGCAGGAGCCCTTTGTGTTGGTGGGACTCACAAAGTAAGTCCGAGAGGATGCTGCCCATATGGGGAAGGTCACACCCTACCTGCTCTCAATCACCTCACTATCCTGTCCCACGCAACACCTCCCCTACCCCTGCCACAGGTGGCATGCCCTGGGTTCAGCTGGAAGAGTCAAGGCTAATTCCCCACTCTTAATGCACAGTGTGTGCATTTGTGGCCGAGGAAAACTCATTAGGGCCAGAACACTTCCCCGGCGGAGGAAGCACTGGGCTCATTAGGGAGGCCAGGCCAGTCCTGGTGGTTTTAACGAGCTGTGAAAACCACTAAGGACCAGGAGAATTAGCAGAGAATGTGCATGTGTGTCTTCAAATTCCCAGAGGAGCGTTTTGGGTCTAATATTGGAGTCCCCCAGACAAGGCATTTCATGGAAAGGGGGCCACACAACTGAATCTTTTTTTTTTTTTTTTTTCAAATTTATTTATTTATTTTAGTTTTCGGCGGACACAACATCTTTGTTTGTATGTGGTGTTGAGGATTGAACCCGGGCCACACGCATGCTAGGCAAGCGCGCTACTGCTTGAGCCACATCCCCAACCCCACAACTGAATCTTATGTTTCATGAATCTATACGGAGTCTTGGGGACAAAATGCTCTCTCAGAGGAGGTGCCACTGTCCTGGGTCTCCACAACTTTTGATTGGGAAAGAGAGATGGTGATGGAAGGTGGCCAGGAGGGGGCCACTAGATTCTCAGTACAAGGGGGAAAGTTCTAAGGCATTGGGTCTGTAGATCTTGGGTGGGAATATAGACAGTGGCCACTGGGAATCCTGACAGAGCCTGACTAGGACTTTGGCTGGCTCTTTGCTCAAGAACGTGGGTCCGGGCTGGGGATGTGGCTCAAGTGGTAGCGCGCTCGCCTGTCATGCGTGCGGCCCGGGTTCGATCCTCAGCACCACATACAAACAAAGATGTTGTGTCTGCCGATAACTAACTAAATAAATAAATATTAAAAAAAAAAAAGAAGGTGGGTCCTACAGGTAGAGTCCTTGAATGGAAGGATGTGAGGCCCATGTCAGTTTATTCTTAGAGAACCATTCCCATTGGGCTTAAGGGGAAGAAATGAGCCAGTAATGGAAGAGCTTGGTGCAGCCAGTCCAGCTGTGGTCAGCAGGGACTGGTTCCTTTGGTGCTTCTTAGTCCCCTCCCTAAACAGGAGTTCTGAAGCTCCAGTTCATGCTCCTGGCTAACTCCAGCAGGCCTCTTGCCCAGGACTTGCAGGAAAATTGCAACCATAAGACTCGTCTCCTCCTGGGGCCACTGACCAATCTTACCCCAAGCCAGGGAGGCTTCACAATGTAAACAAATCCTCCTGTTGTTCCATCTAGGACCTTGGAAAAGACCTGCATCAACTACCTCTTGAACTGGATGGGGGCTTTGCATGGGCATAGTCCAAAGCAGACTGGGTTGAAGCTTTTCAGGGGGTATCCGCTACTAACTCCAATTATCTGTATCAGAACTTCCAATAGACCACAGAATAGAGGAATTCTGAGTGCTGATGACTGGGATAGGAAAAAGAATTCCAAAGTGTTTTGGGCTTCTTGGTGCCCAAGCAATGAGATATTGATTTGGAGATGCTGGCTCTTTCCCTTGACCTTGTCACAGAGGGAGTGATGCTGATACATCTTCTGACCACTGACTGCCCTTGTCCAAACAATCTCCAATCCAGTTTGTTTTAAAACTTCCAGAGGAATCTAAAATCCATGCTTTCTCCTCCTGCCCACTCTGATCCCCTGTCCCAACTCATCATTCTCTCCTACCTTGTTTCCAAGGTGACCTCTAACTCATCTCCCATATCTTCTTCAGTCGGTTCTCTACTCAGGATCATCCACATTCCCTGGCACCAAGTGGGTGCTCAGTTAACATTTAAGTCAAGAATGAACAAAATTACTTTCCCTGTTCTAATCAGCCCCAATGGAGGAACTTTGCTTCTAAATGTGTATTTTTATATAACAATAATTCAGTAGAATTTTTTTTGTAGTATGGATCTACTGATGAGAAAAATGAGATTTTATTTTCTGGGGCATAACATTTTTCACTTAATTAGGGTACAAAGTTATGTTCCTCCTCATCAAAATCTACTTCAAATGCTGACTGGTAACAATATTTTAGGCATTTTATCTTTGAAATTGTCTTTTCACCGTGAGAGAGGTACTGCTAAATACTGACATAATCCATAAGCACATGACTTTTTCCAATTTAATTTTTTTTACTGAGACATAATTTACATAACCTAACATCCACCATTTAGAAGTGTACAGGTCAGAAGTTTTTCATATATTCATTATGCTATACAACTATTTCACTATTTTACTCTAATTTTAGGTATTTCATCTTTGAAATTACCTTTTCATGTTGTAGTGTGTGAAAGTACTTAATTCCTCTTTATGACAGAGTGAAATTCCATTGCGTGAATATGCAGTGTACAGTTCACCCATTCATTAGTTGATGACATGTGAATTATTTCTACTTTTTTGGCTATTGGGGATAATGCTTTTTTTTTTTTTAAATTCATGTATGAATTTTCACGTAAACATGTTTTCAATTTTCTTTGATATTGCTCTGGTTTGGATGTGGTTCTTCCCCACCAAAATTCCTGTTGAAATGTGATAGCCAGTGCAAGGGTGTTGGGAGGTAGGGCATTTAAGAGGCAATTAGATCATGTGGGCTCTGCCCTCACAAATGGATTAGTCTTTCTCTTGAGACTAGATTAATTCTCATGGAAAAGGATTAGTTCTCAGAAGAACAGGTTGTTATAAAGTAAATCTGGCACCTCCCTTGTTCTCCTTCTCTCTCTCCTATCCATGCTGTCTTCCATATGGACCTCCCTACTCTTCTGCTTTTCTGCCATGAGTTGAAGTAGCACATGGTCCTTACCTGAAGTTTAACAGATGAAGTTACCTGATCTTGGATTTCTAGCCTCCAGAACTGTTACATAAATAACCCTTTTCCTTATAAATTTCCAAGTCACAGGTACTCTGTTACAGCCACAGAAAATCATGATAGGAGGGGGATTGCTGGGTCATGTGGTAACTCTATGTTTAGCTGAGGAACCACCATGTGTTTTCCACAGTGGTTCCACCATTTTACATTCCCACCAGCAATGCATCAGGGTTATAGTTTCTCTACCAATTACTTTCCAACAACCTCTGTTCATTTCCTCCTCTCCTCCCTCTTGCCATTTATCCTTCCTTCCTTCTTCCCCTACCTCTTTCCTTCCTTTCCTCTCTCTCTCCTTTTTTTCCCTCCCTCCTTCCCTCTTTCCATCTTCCCTCTTTCTAATTACAACTACCTTAGTGGATAATAATATCTCATGGATTTCTTTTGCATTTTTCTGATGACTAATGATGATGAGCATTTTTTAATGTTCTTATTGGCCATTTATATATATATTCTTATTATAATTTAACTTTTTATGTTTCTATCTAATTAATTTGATGTGAATTATGAATTGAAATTCATTTTCCACCATACAGAAATCCAGTTGATCTAGCACCACTTGTTGGACAGACTACTTTTTCAGTGGTAGGAAGAATTTCAAGATGTCCTCTGGGGTAGAATGAGTGATAGCTCTTCAAAGATGTCCACATTCCTAACACTTGTGGATGTGGAACATCGTATTAGATGATGAAAATGAATCAAGGTAGCAGATAGAATTAAGGTTATGGACTGGCTGACCTTAAAACAGCAATAATATCCTGGATATCTGGGAAGGTCTGATGTAATCACAAATGTTCTTAAATGTGGAAGAGGGAGGCAAAAGAAAAGGTGAGCATGATGTAACATATTAAGAATTTGCCTTACTGCTGCTGACTTTGAAAATGGAGCAAGGGACCATGAGCCAAGGAATGGAGGTGGCCTTTAGAAGCTGGAAAGGGCAAGGAAACAGATTCTCCTTATGGCCTCTAAGAAATAAGGCAGCCCTATTGATACTGAGTTTGGTCTGGTTAGACCCATTTAGACATCTAAACTACAGAACTCTAAGATAATAAATCTGTATTATTTTAACCACAAAGTTTGTAGGAATTTTTTACAGTAGCCACAGAAAACTGATAAGGTCCCTAAGATTCCAGCTCGCTCCTATACATGCTCTGGATAATGCCCCTCCCCTCAAGTGTGGGTAGGATTAATGAAGGGCCACCATTCCTGTGATTATGCAATGTTATATGGCAAATGTAATTAAAGTCTTTTATCAGTTGACTTGGGGTTAATCAAAAGGACAGTTTTCTTCCATTGGCTTCACTTTAAAAGAGGTTAAATCTCTTTCAAAGTGGAAGAGATTCTCTTGTTGTCTTGAACTGAGCAGGCTTCAGTCCTATAACCAAGAGGAAATTTCTTGGGAGAGGAGTCCAAGTACCTTGTGAGAACACAGGCTGGCTGAAAGCTTGATTTTAGCCTTCAAGACCCTAAACAGAGAAGCCAGTTACATCATGCCAGGGCTTTTGACCTATAGAAATATGTGAAACATATAATTATATGTAAAATAATAAATCAGTGTTGTTTTAAGCTGCTAAATTCATGCTAACTTATTATGTGGCAACAGAAAAATAATACATTTCCCCCAATGAATTGATTTGGCACCTTTGCTGAAAATTAATTGAGTATATATACTTGGATGCTCTTCTGTCCCATTGATCTATGTTTCTATATTTTTTTCTTCCATAAACTACTATCATTTGGATTGTCATAGCTTTTTAGTGAGTCTTGAGAATTAGATACTGGAAGTCCTCCAACTCTATTATATTTTTTTTTTCAAAATTGTTTTTTGCAATTTTCAGTCCTGTGCATTTTCATATAAATTTTAGAATCAGCTTCTGCTTTCTCTCTTGAAGACTGTCACTGTGTCAAAAGTCTGATAACTAACTCTGAGACCACCATGCTGCAAAGAAGCTCATGTCAAGGGATCATGTGGGGGAGCACTGAGGCACCAGACATGTGAATAATGCCTTCTTTGACCTTCCAGCAATGATCCAACTGCCAGCAGACCCAAAAGAGCAGAATGAGTTATCCAAATCAACACCATTTGGAAGAGAGCCACCCAGCTGAGGTCAGTTAATGTAGCAACAACAAATAATTGATATTTTAAGTTTACTAAGTTTGGGGATTAGTTTTGAAGCAATTGTGTATTGCAAAGTAAAGCTATTTACTTTTTCTGTTTTTTCTTGTGTTTTTTTTTTCTGGTAAATTGTATGTTTCAAGTAATTTGTCCATTTAATCTAAATTGTTGAATTTATTGTTCTAAATTTTTTTGTGATATTTTATCAATATCTGTTTAATATCTGTAGGATTTATAGTGATGCTTCTCTTCCACTTCAGATATTTTGAATGTGTGTATACATATGTATAAAATACATATATAATGTGCATCATAAATATATATGGCTTTATTTGTCAGTTAAAAATTAGATAAAAATTTAAAAGACATTTTGTAACTTGTGCCCTTTGATCAGTCTTGCTAGGCTCTTTTCAATTTCACTAATCTTTTCAAAGAGCTGTCTTTTGGTTTTCTTATTTTATATTTCATTGATTTGGGCTCTTCATTATTTCTTTCCTCCTTCCGACTGTGGGTTTGGTATACTCTTCCTTTTTAGATGACTAATGTATAAATTCATTGATTTTTAATTTTTGCTTTTCTTTCTATTATGAACATTTAGAGTTATATATTTCTTTCCAGATATTGCTTTAATTCATTCCATAAAATTGGGTATTTTTTTGTTTTCATTACAATTCGACTAAACATTTTCTAACTTTCCTATTGATTTCTTTCTTTTCTGACAGAGCTAGGGATGGAATCAAGGGCCTTGTGCATTCTAGGCAAGTGCTCTACCACTGAGCTACATCCCTACATGTCCCCCCCCCCACGCCCTGACTTATTTTTTCCTTGTCATTTGAGTTATTTAGAAGTATGTTGTTTATATTCCAAATTTTTGGAGAGGTTTTCTAGATTTCATATTGTTACTAATTAATTCTATTTGGGCTAAGAAACAGTCTGTAAGAATGTGTGTGTGTGGGCGGGGAGTACTGGGGATTGAACCCAGAGATCCTCTACCACTGAGCAACACCCCCAGCCCTTTTTATTTTATTTTAAGACAGGGTCTTGCTAAGTTGCTGAGGCTGGTCTTGAACTTGGGATCTTCCTGTCTCAGCCTCCTGAGTCACTGAAATTACAGTGAGTGCCACTGCACCTGGCTAAGATTTGAAACTTCTGAAATTTATTAAGACTTTTTTTATGACCCAGAATGGGGTTTATTTTAGTGAACATTCCATGTGCACTTGAAAATTATGTGTATTTTGAAGTTGTACAGTGAGATGTTCCAAAAATGTTAGTTAGGTCAAAATTATTATAGTGTTCAAATTTTTTATGTTCTTACCTATTTTTTGGTCTCTGTGTTCTATAAATTACTGAGTTAGAGGTATTAAAATCTCCAGTTGTGATTGTGGACTCATCTATTTCTCTCTTTATTTTAGCCAATTTTTGCTTTATGAATTTTGAAGCTCAATTATTAGGTCTGAAGTTAGATTTTTGTGACTTAACCCTTTTGTCATAGTAACACATCGCTCTTTATCTGTAGAAATATTCTTTATTTTGAAGTCTATTTTGCCTTACTTTAATATATCACACCAGCTTTCTTATTTTTACCACTCTCATGTTATATCTTCTTTCATCCTTTGGCTATTATTATTATTATTATTATTATTATTATTATTATTTTGGTATCAGGGATTGAACCCAGGGATGCTTTACCATTGAGCCACATTCCCAGCCCTTTTTATATATTTTATTTTGAGACAGGGTCTCCCTAAGTTGCTTAAGGCCTCACTAAGTTGCTGAGGCTGGTCTTGAACTTGTGATCCTCCTGCCTCAGCCTCCTGGGTTGCTGGGATTATAGGCACCTGGCCTTCCTTTTACTTTTAACTATCTGTGTCATTATGTTTCATATTCATATAGTTATACATTGATTTTTAAAAAGAAAAGTTCTGACAATCACTGCTTCCTAATTAGTATTCAGCTTATTTATATTAATTATTGATATAGTTGACTTTAAGTCTAATAACTAGTTATTGTCTCATATTTGTGCCATCTGCTTGTGTTTCTTTTTCTTTTGTAGTCTTCTTTTATATAAGTGAATATTTTTTTGTGTTCTTTTTAAAAAGCCCTTCTATTGGCATTTTAGCCAGTCTCTTTTTCATGTTTATTTTTTTTAGTATAGTAGTTGTTTGAGGAATTACAGCATGGGTTCTTAACCTATCCCAGTCTATTTATAACTAATACTGTTTCATTTCATGCATTCTTATTCAATCTTTACAAATATGTATAAGATGCTAATAACAGTATAACTTAATTTTCTTCCTGGTCCTGTGTGCTTGTGCCATAATTTTAATTATATGATTTATAAACCCCAACTTATAATGATATTACTTTAAATGGACATTTATCTTTTAAGGAAATCAGTGAAAAACCTAATGCTTTAAATTTTTATGTTCATCTCTTTCATTTCTTGGCATTTCTTCCAGTAGATCTGTTTCTATCCAGTTATCATTCCTCTTCAGCCTAAATTCTCTTTAGTATTTCTTGTAGTAAACTTCTGCTGGTAACCAATTCTTTCAATTTATGATAACCTGAAATGTCTTTCATTTTCATTTTTGAAGAATATTTTTTCTAAAACTCTTAGGTTATAGTTTTTTCCCTTCATTTTTTTTTCTACTGGGGATTGAACTCAGGGCCACTTCACCACTGAGCCACATCCCCAGTCCTATTTTGTATTTTATTTCGAAACAGAGTCTCACTGAGTTGCTTGGCCTCCAGCTATTGCTAAGGCTGGCTTTGAACTCACAATCTTCTTGCTTCAGCCCCCTGAGCTGCTGGGATTACAGGTGTGTGCCACCGTGCCTGGTTTTCCCCTTCATTTTAATGTTGCTCTGTGGTTATCTAGTAGCCATTGTATATAAAAAGGAGGTAGCTATCATTTGTATCATTGTTCTTTTGTATCTAATTTGTCATTTTGGTCTGGGTACTTTCAAAGTTTTGTCTTTATCTTTGATTTTAAAGTTTGAATATAGTGTGCTTACTTGTGATTTTTGTTGTGTTTACCCTTCTTGGGAGTACATGTAGTTTCTTGCATTGGCCAATTGATGTTTTGCATTGAATTTGGGAAAATTTGAATCATTATTTCTTCAATATATTTTTTCCCTCCAGTTCTCTCTCAACTTTTCTCTGAGAATTGAATTACATTTACGTTGAACTGCTTAATATTGTCTTACAAGTCACTGAGATTCCATTCATGTTTTAGAAATTGTTTTTTAATCTCTTTTTATCTGAATAGAAAATTTTTATGAATCTATTTCTAGCTCATTATCTCTCTTTTTAAAAATTAATTAATTTATTTGTTCTAATTTTTTATACATGACAGCAGAATGCATTTCAATTCATAGTACACATATGGAGCACAGTTTTTCATTTCTCTGGTTGTACACAAAGTAGAGTCACACCATTCATGTCTTCAAACATGTACCTAGGGTAATGATGACTATCTCATTCCACCATCTTTCCTACCCCCATACTCCCTCCCTTCTCCTCCCTCCTCTTTGCCCTATCCAAAATTCCTCCATTCCTCCTATGCTCCGCCCCACCCCCATTAAGATCAGCATCCACTTATCAGTAGCTCATTGTCTCTGTAACCTGCCATCTTAAATTTGCTTTTAAACCAACCTGATAAATTACTGATTTCTCATATTTTCTTACTATTCAATACAATTCCATCCCTTTCTCATTGTTTCCATTTCTCTGCTGAGATTTTCTACCAACTAAGATAATATTTTTCTTTTAGTTCTTAAACATATTTCTAATATCACTTTTAAAAGCTTTGTCTACTGATTCTAACATCTGGTCATCTCAGGATCTCTTTTTATCAGCTGTTTTGTTGTTGTTGTTGTTTTTTTTTGTCTCATTATGAGTCACATTTCTTACTTGTATGCATGTCTAGACATTTTTTTACTATATGCTGGACATTGTGGATTATACATTTGAGAGCATCTGGATTATGTTTTCTTCCTTTAAAGAATTTTGTTCAAAGAGAGTCTATTGAATTTATTAATGTCTCACTGTGATCCTATCTAGGCTTGGTTTTAGGTTTTATTAAGGCAGGATTGTATCATTTATCTATTGCTGTATAATAACATTGATACCTTAAAACAACAATAACAACTCATTATTATACCATTTTGAAGATCAGGAATCTGAGAGTGATGCTGCCTCAGGGGTCTGTCTCTTGGGAGATTGCAATTTAGCTGTCATTTGTAGCTGTGGTCACAATAGGCGTGACTGTAGCCATATAATATGCTTGCAGACTTACTCATGTGCTCACTGTTAGCCAGGAGGTTCTGTTCCTGTCGTTTGGGCTTTTCTATGAGTACTACATAAAGGTGTGAATATGTGGGGGTATATAAGGTATCAGTAGTGGAAAGTGAGCATCATTGAGTGGGGCATTTGGGAGGCAAACTGCTGCAGGGGTCTAGAGTAGCCCTTACTGTAGGGTGAGCTTTCTCAACCTTGAAACTATTGATATATTGAGTATTTGGGCTGGAATGCTTTGGTTGTGGGCATGGTCTTGTGCCCTGTGGAATATTTAGTAGCATCCCTGGTCTTCACCTACTAGATGGCAGTAGCACTTCCCATGATGACAGTCAAAAAGGACATTTGCAAATGTCCTTTGGGGGAGGGGTGAAACCACAATCCCCCAAAATTGAGAATAACTTTTTTTGGGGGGGGAATGTAAAGGGATTGAACTCAGGGGCACTTGACCACTTAACCACATCCCCAGCCCTATTTTGTATTTTATTTAGAGACAGGGTTTCACTGAGTTGCTTAGTGCCTTGCTTTTGCCGAGGCTGGCTTTGAATTCATGATCCTCCTGCCTCAGCCTCCCAAGCCGCTGGAATTACAGGCATGTGCAACGAGGATCACTTTTTTAAGACATGGTTTTTATTCATGAGATGTGGGATAGATAGTGTCTCAGCTGAATGTCCTAAAGATATCTCCTTTCTCTGGTTGGGTCAATCACTTCCTAGTGCAGTTGAGCCATTTGTGTCTTGGTCTGGCTTTCGACCATCAGCTATTCTCTGCTGAGTCTTTCAGTGTCTCCTGTACTTTGTAGAGCTCAGCTCTCAGCCCCAAATCTGTAATTTCCCTTTACATAGTTTCCTTGTCTATGTTACCCAGCTCTTTAAGTTTTAGGTGCTTCTATATCACAAACTCTCATCTCTGCCTTCTCAACTCAGCATTTGTACTCTCTCTCTGTGAGGTACGCAGGGTCTTCTCCTTCTGGGCTGTGGTCAGGAAAGTGTCCTGGGTCAAGAGTCAGAGGACTCCTGGTGCTCACTTGTTGTGATTCCTGCTGTCAGGGATTGCAGTCTGGAGCTGGCTGTTGTCCAACGCCTACATCTGCTTTATGCATTTTGTCCATTTTTAGAGTTGTTAAAGGCAGAAGGGTAATGCCATTGTACCATCATGGCTAGAGTTAGATAATCCCTACATGATGTTTGTTTGTTTTTCTTAAGGAATTTCTATGGCTTGAAAATGAATAGTCCATCTAAAGTCCATCTGTAAAGGCTTGGTCCTTAGGATAACCTTGGTCCTTTAAGAGGTGGGACCTCAGGGCTGGGGTTGTGGGTAGAGGACTTGCCTAGCATATGTAAGACACTGAGTTTGATCCTGGGCACCACATAAAAACATCTACAACTTAAAAAAAACAAAAAAAACAAAAAAAAAAACAGAGGTGAGGCCTGAGCTGGGGCACGCCTATAATCCCAGCCGCTTGAGAGACTGAGGCAGGAGGATCGTGAGTTCAAAGCCAGCCTCAGCAACTTAGTGAGGCCATAAACAACTCAGTGAGACCCTATCTCTAAATAAAATACAAAAAAAGGTCTGGGGATCTGACTCAGTGGTTAAGTGCCCCTGGGTTCAATCCCCCAGGACCAAAACAACAACAACAACAACAACAAAGGTGGGGCCTGGTGGGGGAGGTCCTTAGGTCTTTGGAAGGTATCAACTTGAAGGGGATTGTGGGATCCTGGTCTTTTTCTCCCCACCCACTCTACTTCCCGGCTTGACATATGAGCATTTGCTCTGACATGTGCTCCTGCCATGCTGTGCTGCTCTCACCAGAGGCCCAAATAAAATGGACAGCCTTAGCTTGGGCTTGAACCTCCAGAACCATGAGCCAAAATAAACCTCTCTTTACTTTTTAAGTAGTCTGTGTCAGGCATTTTGTTATAGTGATACAAATCTACTAATGTAGACATTAACTTTAAAAAAATCAGATTTCATTGAAAAGTTAATCTCTTTACTGCTCTTAAAAATCATAGCTGTGAACACAGGATTGTCTACACCCACAGCAGCCTTTGTCTGGACTGATAGTTGCCATTCATCTTCAAAATTTTCTATAAATCCAAGTCTATCTATGTTCCTTACAAAAATGGAAAGATACAGTGTGTGGACAGTGTGATTTTTCTCACTTGTTTTTTTCACCCACATTTGAGTCTGTTACCTCTTTTCCTGAAATTTAGGATTCATAGTATTAGATGAGATCCAAGTGGGGGAAATATTCTGTTGTCATCTGTCATGTCCATAAAAATAAGTATCACTCCTGCACTATCATAAAGTAAAAAAATTGTAAGTCAAACCATTATAAATCTGGGACGGTCACTATTTCCAGTTTAAGGGTGAGGCTCTTAACTCACAAAGAGGGGTAAGGATCTTGCCTGAAATCATGGAGCAAACTGCTGCCCAGCTCTGAACCCAGACTGCTGGCCTCAGATTCAGAACCTGTGCTTTGACCCAGCCATGTGGCAGGGGGGTCCCAATAACAGTAAAGTAAAGGTGGTTTTGTAAATGAAATGGGACGCAACCAAGAGAAAACACAGCCACAGATGGGAAATAGCAAGTTCCATAAAGATGATGGGGAAAATTAACATAAGGACTTGTTACCCCTTTAATTCTCTAGGACTAAGTGTTCAAGGAAATTGAAAAAGGAGTTTATTTAAAAGTAAACCAAAACAGCAAATCAATGTTGCAAGAAGTGTTTCACTTTGAAAGTCATTAAAGAAATGGCAACCAATAATCAGTTATCATCTCATGGTTATTAAGTTATAAAAAATAAATGTATATTATAAAACTTAGAGTACAGAAGACAGGCACATTTGAATATAGCCAGCAGAAACCAAACACATATACAGATGTCCCCCTTATCCTCAGGGGATATGTTCCAAGACTTCTAGAGGAGGCTTGAAATCATGGATAATACCAAATTAAACTCTCAATAAACCATACTTACATACTTATGGTAGTTTAATTTGTAAATTAGACACAGTAGGAGATTAACAATAATAAAATAGCACAATTATAATGCTATACAGCTGTCTGAGGCCTCCATATGATCCCATGGAAGTATTAGACTAGAGGGGAAGGAGATGGCAGCCCCCACATGGCCCCCTTTGAGGGGGGCATTCATAAAAGTCTCTTTCCAAATAAATGCCCCCCATATTCTCTTTGCTTCAAAACCCTCCCATAGCAACTTTATACTCTCCAAGATGGTGAGGGGGTCAGTATGAACTGGCATGCAGGTTGAACTCCGTGTGCTCGCCTACTTTTCAATTCCACATCAATTGCACCTTGGAGTGGCCAGTAATTCAGTTTACATGTTTGAGTACTAGTCTGTGTTGGGCACACCACACCAAGGTTCTGAGTAAGCAAAGGTGCTTAATGTGTTCACGATGTTGAGGATTCAAGGAAGCAGATGGGACGGGGTGGGCATACCCAGTGACTCCAAGGCAAGCTTCATGGATTAGGTGCAGTTGATTGCATACTTACCATGCCCACGCCCAGGTGTTGTGTCCCTTTCAACTGGCTGAAACTTATTGGTTCATGTTACTGACAAATCCAGAAATAACTGGCTGAAGGTATGGCTTGATCCAGTCATTCACATCATGTTACTAAGAATCAGCTCCAGGGCTGGGGCTGGGGCTTAGCGGTAGTGCACTTGCCTGGCACGTGTGAGGCACTGGGTTTGATTCTCAGCACCACATATAACTAAATAAAGGTCTATCAATAACTAAAAAGATATTTAAAAAGAAAAAAAGAATCAGCTCCAGTCTTCTGGGATTCTCTTGATTCTGCAACTGGATTCACCCTTAGCCTGGCTACTACCATGGGAATAAGTGGCTGTGATACTTCCTGACCACTCACCTTCCCACCAACCCCATCCTGAGAAGAGCAATACTTCTTCCTAAGGCCTGCATAAGACAAAGGGACTGCCCTACATCTAGTTTCCTGCTGGTCAAAGGAAATTAGGGAGAGGTAACTAGCAATGAAAAGGGCAGGGGAAGTAACGGGAAGCCCACCTGTGCTGCAGAGGCATTATTTAAACTATCATCTATTACCTCCCATTTTGCAGCAGGGACCTGAGATGAAGGCAGGTAACTGCTGTACAAGGGTACATGGGGAGTTAGTGAATTGGACTATGTCTGAATTGGACTCTTACCATTCTCTTGCTTCTTTACGGGGTCCACAAGAGCCCTGTGGCCTTGTCAGGGACACAGAGGTCCGAATAACAGGTATAAAGCTTCTATGCTTAGTGAACAGAAACCATATCATGCTTGTGGTAGGCTGGACACAGTTCCTAAATATCAAGCCACAGAGGTTGTCTTTTACCTTGGGAGCAATGGGCAGGTTTTCACATGTATGGAAAGAAATCAGTTCCAGCTTTTGGAGGGAGCTCAGGACTCTGGGTGAATAGATAGGTGGTGGGGTTGGTACAAAGTACTCGATATGAGGACTAGGATGGCATCTGAGAGTTTATACCCCTAACCGTGATGTTTTACCCTGGGTGCCAGGCACTGGGCTGAATATTGGACATCTATTATTACTCCATTGATCCTCAACACCATGCTGTGAGCTAGGAGTCTGGTTTCTATTTGAGAAAGTAACTGCCATGCTGTGAACTAGTGGTTACTTTTTCAGATGGAAATCAGAAACATCCTCTGTCAAGTTTGCCCACTACTGTGTTTTTGTGATTAAAAAAAACCCCACCTTTCTACCATTGAATAGATAAAGAAATGCAAGTTACCGTGGCAAGTGGGATTTAAAAAAAAATCTGTGGTTAGCTTTGTGTTGGGCACACAATCCACAGAGCCCTACAAGACCCAGAGGCCACTGTAGTCTGTATGATGCTGCCCCTGGTACTTCATGGTGTCACTAACTGGAAAGAAGGCTGCAGGGCCTGCTATCCCCTCTCTCCACCTCCTCCCCCGAAGTCTCTTTCTTTACCAGTGGCTGCACCTATAGGGTCATTGTTTATAGCTTAGACTTCTGGCAGCAGTCCCACCTTTGGTGGCCTCATGATCTGCCTTAGCTATGCCCTGGCAGCTTCACAGTCAGTGTCTACAGTGAATCTAAGCTGGCATGGAGGTGGAGCCTTTGCCCAGCTGGATTTCAAACTGAGCCTCTGGGATGACCCTCGTCCATTATATAGTCCTGGCCTTTTGCACACTAAACATGCATGAAGGAATGAGTGTGCCTCATTCCTGGAAACTACAAAGGACACTTTATTGGGGACCATCTCAAGTTCCACATCCTGGTCCAGCATCCAGTGTCTGCACCCTGGTTCTGCCAGTCTCCTCTGATTGCTCCTCACTAGCCTGCTAAGTGGATGAGAATATTTTCCCAAATAATCATGCCCAGTCTAGAATGTTGTGAAGAACTGTGGTCAAATTTAGGATACTCAATCCCTCTCCTGAATTCCTGACAAAAATTCTCCCAGGGTGACACCCAAACCTCAGGCTGGCTGAGTTCTGCCCACCCGCCTTCTCCTGCTTTAGCCACGGCTCTATACAGCTACCAACCCAAGGCATTCAAAACCCAGCTCCCCTCCCTTACCAGGTCACATGCTTTAACACCTGCCTGCCTTGGCAAAAGTGCCTTCCCAGAGAGGTGCCCTGCAGGGACAGAATATGTGTTTTGTTCTCTTCTGAAGCTGCAGGTTGTTTGGTGGCACACCAGGCTCCTCTGGGCACATCTCCCTTGAACTGTGATGAAGGTCTCCCTCAGTTATGTAAATGGAAGGTGAGACATTTTTGTGGTCCTGGGACAGAAGTATAAAGATGGTTTTTCTGAGTGACTTTAATCACCACCTTACCCCTTGTGGATATAGTTGGTCCCTAGAGAGGAAGTGGGTGGCTCTGGGTTAAGTGAGTATAATGATGGGATTCTTCCGCCTTCCCACGAGCCTGCCCCTAGATGTTCTACAGCCTCGGAGGGGGCAACCCTGCTTGCCTGCTCTGGACCTGGCCGCAAGATTGCCTTTGTCTGTGTGCACTGCATCTCCTCTCCCAGCAGCCTCAGAAGTGGGACACAAGTCCGCGGCCACCCACACCTCTGCCTGTGCTTTCTGATGGGAACTGGCAGCATTGATGTGGCTGGTGTGGCTGGGAGTTGTCTGCGCACAAAACAGCCCAGGAGCGGACCTGGCCTGTGATGATTGACAGGTGTGCCAGTCCTGGCTGGGCTCCTCCCACTGCAGACCTTCCCTCAGTTGGGCTCCTTCTCCTCTGGGTTCCGCTCCCTCTGCATCTCCCCCAGGTGGGCTTCATGCCCATAGACATTCCCCTGGACTATCCCCTCTCCAAGTTCTCCTAGCTGGGCTCCTCCCCCTTTGCACAATCCTCCAGCAAGCCTGTACCCCCTTCAGATATTCCAGCTCCTCCCACTCTGGACTCTCACAGCACAATGGGCCGGGCTTGCAGGCCCAGAGGAGCCTGCACTTCTGGATTCATGATGATATTTCCTGCTGTAGCACTAGTAGGGGTCTTGTTGCGGCTGCTGCCTTCTGGGCCAGACAAGGACACTATTTGGGAGTAGAAGGGTCCTGGTGTAACAGAGGAACACTGTGGGTATGGTGCAGAAAAGTCCTTCACAGCAGGAGATGTCCCTTTTTAATGTAGCCCTCCCTGATCTCCTCCCATCCTCAGAGCTGCCAGAAGCTTCTCAGCACTTGTGGGCTCCCAGAGTGGAAACACCAAAGTGCTGGATAAAAGAAAGAGTGGGGGTAGCTGCTAACTGGAAAGACTCCCCAATCCAGTGTGGGCCTTTCCCAGTCTCTGACTCTGCTTCCTGCTCCCAGCCCACCCAACTGCCCTGTCCCCCATCCTGGATGGAGTCATCCCTTACCTAGACATCTCTTTGGCCTCTTAATGAATTTCTTTCTTCGGCTCTGCTTCTATAAATTGTTGACACAGGAGCCTGAGTGACATTTTCAAAACATGAATCAAGTTAACTCATTTTCCCACTGAAAACTCTCCAAAGGCATCTGGGATAAACCCCAAATGCCTCACTGCTGCTCACAAAACCTGTACTGCTGCTTTGTTCTCACCTGACTTCCTTCTCCCTACACTCTTTATGCTCTGGTCACATAGGCCCCTTTCTGTGTCTTGTTGCTGCCCCAGTGCCTTTGCAGTTTTGGTTCCTCTCTCTGGAGATCTTCATCCAGATCTTCAAATGGCTGGCTGCTTCTGTCATTCAGGTCTTAGCTCAAAAACATCTTTTTAGAACAGCTCCCTTGTCAATGCATTATCTACTTACTATTCAACAAATAGACTCCTTCTGGGTCCTAGACACTGACCATACAGCAGTGGAAGGAAAAAAAAACAACGAAATGGAGAACATACATTCTAGTGGGTACAGACAGAAAACAGATAAATGCAAAGTATGTTGGATAAGTGATACCTGCTAAGGAGAAATGTTAAGTGAGTGAGGAGGTTAGAATAAACAGGTATGCTGGATTAAAAAATGGCTGCAGTCAGCCCTCCACATCTATGAGTTGCACATGCATGGATTTAACCAAACATGGATGGGATTTAAAAAAAAAAAAAAATCTGTGCAGTACATGTACTGATTTTTTCTTGATTTTTGTTCCCTAAATGATACAGTATAATGACTATGTACATAGCATTTACATTTTATTGGAATTATAAGCAATCTAGAGATGATTTAAAGTATATTAGGGTATGGGCGTAAGTTATGTGCAAATACTATGCCATTTTGTATAAGGGACCTGAGCATATGCAGATTTTTATGTCCATAGTATATACCAAAAGCAATCTCCTGTATATACTGAGGGATAACCATGTTTTATATGGGGTTTCTGGGGTAGCCAAACTGAGAAGTTGAATAGTGGAACTGACACCTGAAGAAAATGAAGAAGTCATACAGCTAGCTAGTGGAAGTGAGTTTCAGGTAGACAAGGTGGGAATGTGCCTGGCTTGTTTAAGGAAGCGTAGGGAGACCATGAAGTGACTGGGGAGCAAAGTAATCCAGAGGAAGAGAGTAAGAGGTGTAATCAGAAATGCAGCACTAGGGGCTGGGGTTGGGGCTCAGTGGTAGAGCACTCACCTAGCACACATGAGGCACTGGGTTCAATCTTCAGCACCACATAAAAATAAAATAAAGGCATCGTGTCCATCTACAATGAAAAAATATATTTTAAAAAAAAGGCAGTTCTAGATCCAATAGAACCTTCTAAGTCAATGAAGATGTGTCCTCCATCAGCTCAACTTCAGGTCAAAAAGGAATATGCCCCTGTCAGAAAGGTTCCCACCCTTGAGAAGCCCCCATGCCATAGCTGTCCAAATAGCCTGCCCCACTCTTGACAATCATCCTCTATGATTGCTTGAGAAGAGGACTCTGGCATCCTCTCTGCCCTCTGCCCTGATGAGAGGGCTGACTGACCAGACTGTGATCATACATCTGAGTCTGGTTGTTGAATGTGATAATGTCACTTCTGACTGGGGCAGAGAGTCCACCAACTAGTGGGCCTGTCTGCTCTCCTCCCCATCTCCTATGCTGACCCCAGCCATCTGACATCCTATATTGCTGTCTGGGTTCTGACTCCCTGCCTTCAGCCCCTTTCTTGGGGAGCTGGGTCCACTTCAGATTGGCGCTTGCTTTGAGGAAGTGCTTATGCCATGGATCAAGAGGATGATTGACTGGACACAGACCTCATAACTCCTCACCCACTGTTCCAGGCTCTCAGAGAATACCCTGGTCACCTTCAAGTGGTCAAGGCTCAGACTTCATGGATCATCTGGATGTACTACCCACCTGGGCTTGTGGCCCCCTCCTCTGGGGTACCATTTGCCTGCATGTCCCCCTATTGGAATCTGCTCATTTAGCATGTGGAAACCATGCACAGCTTAAGCTCATGAGCTGGTCCATAATGGGGTTTTTGCTTTCCTAAAGAGAAGCCATCTGTTCCTGGTAAGTGCTTTCCCTGGGGACCACCCCAACCCCTAGCCCATCTGAATTGAACAAGGTACTCAGTTTATGGGAGCCCATTTCCAAGGTCCTGGCAGAAACATGGACTGTTTCAATGAGGGTTCTTGGCTGCAAGTCCCAGTTTAAACTATCTTTGCCTTAGTCCATTTGTGCTGCTGTAACAAAATATCTGAGAGTGTGTCATTTATAAGGAATAAGAGTTTACTTCTCATGCTTCTGGAAGCTGGGAAGTACAAGATCAAGGCATTGGTGGGATTGATGTCTGGTGAGGGCTTCTCTCTTCTTCCAAGATGGTGACTTGTTGCTGCATCCTTGGGATGGGGAGGAACACTGAGTTCTCATGTGGCAGAAGATAGAAGGGCCAGAGAACCAAGCTGTGTGAAGCCTCTTATATGAGAACCTTAATCCCATTCACGAGGTAGGAGCCTTCATGGCCTAATCACCTCTTCATGCTCTTGCAATGCAATTCAGTTTCAATACCTGAATCTGGGAGGGAACACAGACCATAGTATTCTACCTCTGGTTCCCCCCAATTCATGTCACATGCAAAATACAATTATTTCAGCTTAATTGCCCCTAAAATCTTAATTTATTCCAGCATCAACTCAGAAATCTAAAACCCAGCCAGGCCTGGTGGCACACACCTGTAATCCCAGCAGTTTGGAAGGCTGAGGCAAGAGGATCCCGAGTTCAAAGCCAGCCTCAGCAATAGTGAGGCACTTAGCAACTCAGTGAGACCCTGTCTCTAAATAAAATACAAAATAGGGCTAGGGATATGGCTCAGTGGCCTAGTACCCCTGAGTTCAATCCCCAATACTGAAAAAAAAAAAAAAAAAGAAGTCCAAAATCCATTCTGGCATTATGGCGCACACTATAATCCCAGACACTCAGGAGGCTGAGGCAGGAGAATCACTCATTTAAGCCCAACTTGGGAAACTCATTAAAAAAGGGGTGGAGGTAGAAGGTGTAACCTGACACGTGTGAGACTGAAGGGTTTAATCTTCAGTTCACATACACATAAAGAGTCTAAAATTCAGAGTATCATCTAAATTAGATGGGTGAAAGACTCTAGGCACAATTCATCCTGAAATGAATTCCCCTCTAGCTGTGAGCCTGGTGGGAATCAAACTTCAATCAAAGGACCCTGGCACTAGGGATCAGTTTGCTCAGACCTTCCCCTATCCATCTCTGGGGACTACCCCAGGCCTACTTCTTCCCCAGTAGGCCCTTGATCACTGCAGACTTACATTTCACATCCTCTCTTCCAGAAAGAAATGCCTCCCACCCATAGCCAAAGCACTGGGGAAGGATGCTGATTGGCCTAGTACAGCTCACCTCTCCAATCCTATAGCAGGGGGGTGGGGCACTGAGTTTTACTGGCAACTCCCCTCCCAATCAGAGCTGGGCAGTTTCCCAAGGAGGGCAAAGGTTGTTCCAGGTCCCACTGACTGGAGCCTGGACTGCATCCTGTTTCCCTGGCTTGTAGAAGTCCCTCTTCACAACTTCCCAGATGTGGGAAGAAAAAGAAAACCACTGGTCTCATAATTTGGTACATACCGGAATCCCAGACTCATGGTCATCCCATCTGCAGGCAATGACCATGCACCTGTTCCTGGGAGTGGCGGGGGTGGGGGTGGGTAGGAAGTTGGGTGGGAGGTGTCCTGTGCCAGGTGCTTTAAGTTAACAGCTCTGCACAGGTATGAATCTTCCTATGGGTATGACCATCCCCATTTTATGTATTTATTTATAGAGAGAAACAGAGGCTTCAAGATTTAAAGTAACTCTTAGAGGCTGACGAGTCACTAGCTCAGTCCCCAGACCTGGCTTCTTTCCTCCACCATAGACAGGGCCAATAGAAAAAGAAAATTATCCAAAATACAACACGATGAAAATAGAGCAAAAACTGTAAATATAAGAAAAGGAAAATAAATAAACCAGATGAAACGAGCTGCCAGCTTCCACAATAAAAGGCGGCAATAAAACAGGAAAAGAATTACAACAAATTTTTAAGAGTTAAAAGTAGAGGAGTAAACAGCATCAGCTAACAGGACAAACAAAGCAGAAGAATAGTCAAAGAAGGTTATTAAAAATATGTGAATCCAGATGAGTGGGTGAGCCAGTGGCTGGCAGCCCCACCCTGGCAGAATGTCAAAGGAAGCTTCATGGCCAGCTAAGCTCCCTGGCTTTGGAAATGGGCACCCTGACCACACAAGCTGAAGCCTTTGAGCAGACAGGGAGGGGATGGGTCCCAGACTCTCTCAACTACCTCCAGATTCAGCACCCTCTTCAGTAATGGATATAAATCAATGAGGATGATACTTTCCTGATTCCATCTCCATAAAGCCTCCTGAACATGCACCTATTTAAAGACCCTTGTTAAATTGTAACTGCTCCTATTGCAGACAGGACTCCCTGCAGTTTGCCCTGATCAAAGAGGATTAACTGCCCACCAGGAGGTCAGTAGAGCTGGGGGGGGGGGAGTCCAGTGGTGGATTCTTTGACCTGTCTACCTTTCTCAGCCTCATCTAATGTGGGTCTGTCTGTGGCCCAGGAAGTGAGCCTGCAGGAGCCCTGGGATCTGCCCAGGCCACTCTAGCCTGGCTGGAGGCTGCCCTCTCCCAAGCTGGGACGAGCTGGGCTCTGGTGTCTGAGAGCAGTATCTTCTCAGGAGCCTGCAGACAAGGGGATGTGCGTGTTGTTGCTGGGATACCGTGGAGCCCCAGAAAGCTCGGCCCAGCTGCTCGCTGGCAATGGCATTGATTTTTACCAAAGGCCTGTGCCGTTTCTGTGGCTCTGCGGCGCCTGTATTTGGGCAGGCTTGGGGCCTGGGGAGATGAGGATGGCTGCCAAGGAACCAGAGGGCTCTGCTATGAACTGAGTGTTAAGAAGCCTCATGGGAGGCTGTTATCCTTCAAGACCATCTTCACTGGCTATCGCTTTGTCACCCAGTACCCTCTCTGTGCTGGGCATCAGGTATGGTGCAATCAACTCCTACCCTCAGGGAGCCACCTTCCATGAAGAGATACATACAAAACACACACAAACAAGTGTAGGTCCTAAGAAGGCAGTGGAGAAAAAGAAGCAGCTCTACGTTCTAATGTCTAGTAGCACAGTAGGGTGGCGATCGTTACAATTTATTATATATTTCATAAAGAACAAGAAGAGAGGAATTGGCATTTTCCCAGCACAAAGAAATGATGCATGGAAATGATAATTACCCTGATTTGATCATTACATATTGTATACCTGTGTTCAATTCTAATGTACCCCATAAATACATACAATTATCATGTCCATTAAAATGATGGAAAAATAAGGAAAATGAAGTACTTACAGTAATAGGGGTGTCAGGCAGTGCTATAGCTGGGGTGACTTTGGACAATGGCCTTCACCTCTCTGAGCCTTTGTAACATGAGGAGGATAAAATAGTTCAGACCTCAGAGGATTGTTGATAGAAATTTTAAATGAGATAAGGCACTTAGAATATTGCCTCATACATAGTAAATGCTCAACAAGTGTTATGAATTGAATTGTGGCATCCCCTAATTTATGTGTTGACATTTTTAACTTCAGTAAGTGACTATGTTTGGATACTGGCTTCTATTTTTCTTTCTTTTCTTTTTTCTTTTCAGTACTGGGGGTAGAACCCAGGGCCTCACACACCAGGCGAATGCTATACCACTGAATATTACCCCCATCCAGAGATAGGACTTTAAAGAGGCAATTAAGGTAAAATGAGACCATTAGGGTGGGTCCTAACCCAGTCTGGTGTCATAAGAAGAGGCGATTAGGACACAGACACACACAGAGGGAAGACCATGTGAGGACACAGCAAGAAGAGAGCCATCTATAAACCAAGAAAATAGGCCCCTGGAGAACCAGCCTGCCCACACCTTAATCTTAGACTTCAAGGCTCCAGAAAGGTGAGTGAATTTAATTCTGTTTGTTAGCCCCTCAGTCTGTGGGACTTTGTTATAGCAGCCCCCACAAACTAATAAGAGTTTTAACTATTGTTGTGAATTTTCAAACCCCAGGACTCAGCCCAGAGTAGGTTATACAGCACCTTTTGAAGAGTGTGTGGACAGAATCCTCAAGAGCAGGTGACAGTACAAAGTGTCTGTGGGGAGAACAAACCTCACCTGACCCAGGGAACTGAGGGCCCTCTGTGTGGAGTGAGTGTCGGGCTTCCTGGGAATGACTGTGGAGCTGGTCACCAACCCAGAGGAGTAGTGGGATTCTACTGTTGCTGCGTATGAATGGAATCATTTTCAAGCCATTACATGGTGGCTTGCATCCTTCACCCAACGGCATGAGTGAAAATCTGTGCAGGTATGCTGAAAAATGTCATTTAAAACCCATGTTCCACGTATGTCCATTAGGTGAATCTTATAGACAGCGTTTTGCAGATTTTTGAACTGTCAATAAATTTCATTTGCTTTAACTTCAAAAGAAAGGACAGGAGGGCAGAAGGAAAGGAAGGAGGGAGAAAGGAAGGAAGGAAAGAAAGAAGAAAGGAAGGAAGGCAGGAAAGAGTCTGTGCTGGTGGTGAGTAGCACTTCCCTCTCAGTGTGGGAACCCAGCGCACTCAGCTGGTTGCAGTTGATTGGACGTTTCCATCCTTCCTGATGTTTTGCTGTTATATACTACACCGAAGGGAGCAATCTTGCGCAGGCCCCCTTGGGCACACGGGCAAGATTTTTCTCGCCAAGGTAGATATGAAGAACTGCAGTCTTGTGGGGCATGCGGAGTGTTAATTTTAATTTTAATAGATTTTTCTTTTAGATTCATCTTTTTGATGACATCCTAAAACTCAGAAGAGCAGGCACTGGAGCCTTGGGTCTCAGCCCCTGTGTTGGAGGAGGGGCCCCTACATCCCCAAGGCAGGTCACTGCAGGCACTATGAGCCTGTCCCATTTCTTCATATACTGGGGGAACCCTGAGGGTGAGAGAGATAGGAGACCATCTCTTGCAGCATGTGGGTAGAGGACACCAAAAAGAGAAATACTAAGTCAGAGGTCTGTGCCCCCATCTCTAAAATGTGCAGCAGGAACTGGGGGGAGGGAGGCCCTACATTCAAGCCCCCATCTCATCTCTCTCCTATATAAACTTGCTACTTGCCACCCTTTCTAATTGAACCCAGGGAAGGGCCTGATAACTGTTTTTCTCTATGATTTTCATGTATTAATCCTGGATCCCTTAGACAATGAAATAAGGAATTCCACCTTGATGGGAGGTGGGCCCCTCATCTCCTCCTTCTCCATGACAGGTAGGCCAAATTGGGTACAAACAAGGGAATCCTTATCCCTGGGGAAGGATTAAGATGCCAAATGACTCCAAACAGATTTAAATGGCCACATTACCCCTGATTCATATACCCTTTGCAATGCCTGAGAGAACTCATTTCCTGAGGCTGGACCATGTCATACCCATGTGAGAGTGATAAATGCTGTTTTTTGGTTCCTAGTGTCCCAGCTAGGGAATGGGGCCCTGTTTTTGCCAGGGGTTATGGCCTTTTTTCCTTTCAAGTGGGCAGGATTGGGTTAGAAATTAAAGGTGGACATTCCAGGTGGAAGAAGTAGCTCAGGCAAGGTAGAAGAGGTGGGTGTCTCTCAGGAATAGGGGCTATCCAGGGGGTTGGAAGGTGGGCCTCTGGGAGGCACAGGGAGAAGGTGGAGCCAGCGCCTGCAGGGCAGAAAGAGTCAGGGAGGGGAGGGAGGAGGGCAGGCTGCAGGCTGGTTGCAAAACTGGAAAGTTTCTTGGGTGATCTGGAACTGAGGGCAGGAGGCAGCAGCCTGTTTGGCTGGGCATGAGGGACCAGAGAGTTGAGTGGCCTGAGAGGTCAATGCAACAGAACCAGGTGACCACCAGATGTGCAGGGTGTAGATGGTAGGCTCTGGCTAGGACGTGACAGCAGCATTGTACAGCACTGGCTTAGGATGCCCCATTCTTTTTTTCCTGGACAGCAATCCTTCTGGGCCCAGACCCCCATTCCCCTACATGAGGGGTTGTACCTATACATAGCTTCCTGAGGCCCATGGCTCTCTTTTCCCTTCCATCTATTCCACTGGCTCCAATGTGATCAACTGGTGGTCACTAGACATTCCTGCAAGCATCAACTTCGCTACTCATCCTACCTGGTGCCCTTGGGGTCTGTGCACCCCCATGAATAAAGCAGCCTTCATGTTTGCCTTTAAAGAAGGGGAATTACCTTCAAGTCCTCTCACTGGACACCCCTGTTTGTCCAGAGTGGGAAGATGAGGGCCTGCCTGACTCTAAGCTGCCTCTAGCTCTGGGAGTTTCCCTTACCTGCAGTGGGAGGAGTTGTGGAAGCTGGTAGGAGCCAGGATCCTGAGCAGCCTATACAGTTGGGTGGACCCCGATGGCACCATGTGAGATGGGTCCCATGGGTCCCATTTAGTATGGGAAATGTGACTTCATTGTCTGTCAATCAACTGTGCCAGAGCTGATATTTAACACAGCTTAGGGAGAATGGACTGGGATGCTGGGCCAATTCCAAAACCCTGACATTGCAGGGGTGAGATTGCCTTCAGAGCAGGGTGAGGCTACCTGGCAGGCTGAGTCCTACCCCTTTACCTGTGGTAGGAGATAAGGTCAGGAGGAATCGTCTTCCTGGTTAAATTTCAGTGCTGAGCACAGGCTCACTATGAGCTGCCCCTTTGTTGAGGTCTGGGAGTCACCATTTTGAAAGTTCCCAGGACCAAGAGGCCTAGGAGGGCATGGAGAACCTCAAGCCTATGGAGAGAGAGTGGCCACTTCTTGACTCCAGCCAGCTGCTGCACGTCAGGATATGGCTCTGGATGTCCCCTCTTTGAGCTTTTCCAGAGAAATGGCCAGTCTAATTTTCCATGTGAACTCCTTCTGGATCAGCTGCCATAATGAAATCCACAGATCAGGGAACTAAAACAACATTTATTGTTTCACAGGCCTAGAGGCTGCAAATCCAAGATCAAGGTGTTGGCAGGGTTGGTTTCTTCTGAGACCCCTCTTCTTGGCTGTCCTCTTCCTGGGTCATAACATGGTTGTCTCTCTGCAAGATAAATTCTGTGTTCTAATCTCCTCTTATGTGGAGACTAGTCCTTTTGGATTAAGGCCCATTGACATGACTTTACTGTATCATAATTACTACTTTAAAGGCCCTACCTGCTGGGAGCCATTAGCCAAGTAGGTATGACAATTTCCTTGCCAGCATACCCCATGTTGCAGTGACATTGAATGTAGGTGACCTTGCTCAAGGACCAAGGCGGATTAGGGCGTTCCCGGTTTAGGTTCCAGGTTTAAGGTTTAAGATTATTCCTGCTGGGACTAGGGCGTATCTTGCTGCCTGAGTTCCCCTTGAGTTCTCACGGGATTCAGACAGTATTTTTTGGGAGATAGAAGCCCAGTGGAGGTGGATTTGGGCAGAGAACGTGGATTTCCCCAGAACGTGCTGGTGTGAGTTCGGGAATAAAGAGTTGCTGTTTGAATCTACAAGCTGTGTGGTGGCTCCTGATTGTGTGCCCAGCCAGACTGCGGCACCTACCTGTGGACATACTCTGAGGTACTGAAGGTCAGAACCCTCACACATGAATTTGAGGAAGGAGGGATCACAATTCAGGTCCCATCATTCCCTAAGGGTTAAATGTTGTCCTTTTTTTAAAAAAAAAAATTCATAAGCTCTGTGGGGAGAAAACCAACCCATTCATGTGTTGGATTGTGCTTGAGAATGGCCTGAAGCTGCTGATTTTAGGGCTGACCCCAGAGCCCCCTCCACCCTCAAGGAACTACCAGATAAGGTAGGAAATGGGGAACTTTAGTCACACCTGCTAGGTGTGCTGCCAGAGGGACCCTTAAGGTGCTGTGGAATTGGACTTTGGGCCTTAAATATGGGAGGATGAGATGATATATGCAGGTGGTGGATGAAGAGTCACCCCTCCCCTACCCCAAGCAAAGGCCAAAGAAAGATTGGAGAGGAAGAATCATAACTGAGGATGCCTTGTCAGGTACTGGTGGCTCAGATGTGCATAAGACACACCTTGGTCTGTCTAGAGGACACATAAAGTCTTCCCTGGAGGTCTGTATAGGACATGATGGATGCTGTGTGGCTGTGAGCCCTTGCACCACATGTGTGAGCAGATGGGGTGAGAGTGAATGGAGAGCTGGCCTCTGCAGTGGTACTGGGCAGCACCATGAGGCAACTGGATTTTGTAGGAGCTGAAGGCGGGAGAGCATGTCTCCTTGGTTGTACTTGCTACAGTATGGGCTTTCTCTCCCAACATCAGTCTTTGAACCTCCTGATGTTGTGAGTCCAGCCCACCAGAAATGAAAGCTGGAACAGATGCTCTTTAGGTTCCCAAAGTCTCCTCTCACTTATTTGTTATGAGCAGTTCTTGGAAGGTAGAAGGTGGCCAGCCGAATGAGCAGGGGTCAGGGTGACTATGGTCCCTGTCTTTGTATATCCTCTCTATACATCTTGCCCCTGGCTTCAGGGCAGCAATGGATCTCAGGTCCAGCCAGGTGAGGGGTGGTTCTTGCAGAGGCATAGGAAGGAGCACCTGATTCCAGTCTAGGGAGATGCAAGTTTCAAGGCAGTGCCCAGGGAGGGTTACACAGGGCAGAGCAGGCCATTCAGACCAGCAGCTCCAATCAGAGCTGGGTGCATCTGCTTATTGTCCCTCTGATCCATTTTACAGACAATTATGTGATCACAGTGAGGCAAGGGAAAATGAGGTGTGGTTGGGGAGTGCTGACAACATTTCTGAAGATTTGAGTCGATCTCCACCAAAGGCATGATTTGTAGGCAGGGAGAAGGAGCAGACCCCTTCTTGCAAGTCTGCAAGGGTGGCTTGCAGAGGGCTGCTGGCCGGCATGCAGGCAGGCCAGCCTGGGGACAGCATATGAAGAAGAGAAAGGCCTGTTCCTGCAGTACAGGCTGAGAAACCCCTGGAGGTAGCCCAGAGGCAGAGCTGGGACAGTCACATGAATTCTATTCCCCCTGATATTAAAGATACTGTTCCTTCCTGACCCTCCATCATCTGAACACTCTGGGCTGCTTCAGCCCGTCTCTGTTGAGGATGGGGTCTACGATGCTCAAACCCGTGTCTGATGGGCTCAGTGCTGCTACCTGGGGATGTGGACAGAGTAGAGCAGGTCCTGAAATTCCTGGGTTGTCAGCTCAGTGGGAGAGCCATTAACCTTTTCACTAATGATCTGGATGGCCGAGGACAAGGACATCTCCATTAGAGCCTGAATTAGCAAAGGAGGCAATTCCAAACATCTCATTAGAGGAGAAATGCCAAGAGGTGATGAGACTGGCAGAGCACAGGGTGGGGGTTTGAGGTAGAATGGAAAGTTCTTTCTCTGATTCCTAGGTCCATCCCGGAAGCTCTTGTGGAAGGCAACTCAGTCCTGGCACAACTGACTATCCAGTCTGCTGATTTTGTCCATCTCTCCACACAGCCTGGCCCTTCAGTAATAAACAGTCTTGTCTTAGTCTGTTTTCTGTTGCTATAACTGAATACCACAGATTGAGTAATTTATAAAGAATACAGGTTCATTTTAAATTTTTTTTCTTTATTTTCTTTATTTATTTTTATGTGGTGCTGAGGATCGAACCCAGGGCCTTGCACGTGCTAGGTGAGCGTTCTACCACTGAGCCACAACCCCAGTCCCAAGAATAGAGGTTTATTTAGCTCATGGTTTGGGAGGCTGGGAAATCCAAGAGCATGACCCATCTGGAAGGGGCTTCTGGCTGCATCATTACATGGCTCAGGGCCTCACATGGCAACACAGAACATGTGTGCCAGCTCAGATCTCTTTCTCTTATAAAACTACTAATGCTATTATCGGTTCCCAACTCTGATGACCTCACTTAATCCTAATTGCCTTCCAAAGGCCCCACCTTTACATACCATTATCATATGACTTTGGGGATTAAGTTTTGAATACATGGATTTTCAGGACACATTCAGACCATAGCGAGTCTAGTTGTCAGTCACTTTCCATCTTAAATGCCATCTCTTTTCAATACCCTCAGGTGACACAATATTTATCATTGTTTCAATCTCAGTCAATGGCTCAGAGGTGAGGGTTCCTGTGTATAGATGGCTTTGCAGTTCGTAGATTCTTTTTTTTTTTTTTATTTGTTCTTTTTAGATATACATGACAATAGAGTGGATTTTTAACATATTATACACAAATGGAATATAACTTATTCTAATTAGGATCCCAGTCTTTGTCTATAACAATATCCACACATGATGTGGACTTACACTGGTCATATATTCATATGTAAATGTAGGAAAGTTATGTCCAATTCATTCCACTGTCTTTCCTATTCCTATCCCCTTCCCTTCCCTTCATTCCCCTTTGTCTAATCCACTGAACTTCTACTTTTCCCTCCTCCCCCCGCCTTACTGTGTGTGAGCATCCACATATCACAGAGAACATGCAGTTCATAGATTCTTGGACCCTCTTCCCATGCCCTTTGCCTCTGCACTTCTTATTGCAGGTAGTGAATGTCTCAGAAGCCAGAGCTGCTAATGCCCCTCTGACTGGCAAGTCACTGTCTGGTGGAGGACCCATGGCCCGTGTCTCACCTCAGCCTCCCACCTAGTCCTCAGGACTCCCATGCCGTGGACCTGATGCTGGAATATGGTCACAAACCTGGCACCATCCCATGGCCTCGGTTCTCCTGGTCATGACGTAGGTGCTGTTGCTGTGATGTCCTTTGTCTGGTCTTTCAAGAAGATTGCACAGGATCTTTTCCTTGGGTTGAATGGTGACAAAGTAAAGGGGAGGAGACAAGAACACTTCTCAGAATCCTGGCACGGGCACCTGGGAAGTACATAGGGACCCTAAGAAGAAATGGTCCTGAAAGGACAGGGGTGGGAAGAACTTCCCCTTTCCCCAGTCTCATGATGGCTCAGCTTGCTCTGAGGTCAACCTCTCACCAAACCTCTAAACTCCATCACATACACACCCTGGCAGAGGACCTAAGGCTTAGGGAACTAGTTCTTGGAAATTCCCTTTGTAAAACTGCCTGTTGTAGGAATTTCCTCTTGGGGCTTCTATGGCCTTTAAAACTTTTCTCCCTTTGATATAGTCTCATTTGGCTATTTTTGCTTTTGTTGCCTGTGTTTTTAGGGTCTAATAAAAAAGTCTTTGTCTATAACAATATCCTGAAGTGTTTCCCCTGTTTTATTTTAATAGTTTCAGGTCTTATATTTGATCCATTTTGAGTTATTATTTTATATAGTGAGAGATATGGATGTAGTTTCCTTCTTCTGTATCTGCATATCCATTTCTCTCAGCACCATTTAAAAGTTTGTCCTTTGCCCAATGTATGTTCTTGGCACCCTTGTCAGAAGGAGGAGGAGGAAGAGGAGGAGGAGGAGGAGGAGGAGGAGGAGGAGGAGGAGGAGGAGGAGGAGGAGGAGGAGGAAAAAACTGGGAAGGAAGGAAGGAGCTTATCTTTGTATAACATATACATACCTACACACATACACACACACACACACACACACACAAAGAATCAGGTTTTTACTAAGTCACTTAGAATATTCTTGAGCTATAAGTACTGAAAAAATCAACTAGGCCACCTCTTTCATTTACAGATAGGGAAACTGGGGCTCAGAGGAGAAGGGGTGTGCATGCCTAAGGTGATGGTCAGTTGATGACAGAGCTGAGTTAGAGTAAAAATCTCAAATATTAAGTTCAGGTGCCCCCTTTAAAAGCATTTAAATGGAATGTTTAGGCCATGACCTTTGTCCAATCCACAGCCCCTGGTGCTGCTCTGTCCTCACCATCCTGATCACTGGGCATTATCTGCACCCTGTCTATACTACTGTCTCACCTACCTTGGTCTCTCTTGCTCAGAGTCCTCTAAATCTTCACCCTGCTTTTCCCTAGTCTCTGACTTCCACCTCCCTCATCTCCAACCTGGATCCTTTCATCCATTCTCAGAGTTCATGGTTTCAGGGAAGAAACCAGTCTCCATCAGGTGCCACAGGGGCCTGAAAATATACATACAACCACCACTCAGTCTCACATCTTATGGTTAATGTGGTTAGGTGGTGCAAATTGAAACAATGAGGTGCTGTGTTCATATCAGATTAGCAAAACTCAGAACTGGCAGGTGTTTTAGTCAGCTTTTTCACTGCTGCAACTAAAAGACCCAACCAGAACAATTGTAGAAGAAGAAAAGTTTATTTGGTGGCTCACGGTTTCAGAGGTCTCAGTCCATTGACAGCTAGCTCCATTCCTCGGGGCTTGAGGTGAGGCAGGACATCATGTCAGAAGAGTGTGGTGGAGGAAAGCTGCTCACGTGATAATCAGGAAGGAGGGAGGGAGAGAGAGAGAGAGAGAAAGAGAGAGAGAGAGAGAGAGACTCCACTTGCCAGATATAAAATATACACCCCCAATGCACATCCCTAGGGACCTACCTCCTTCAGCCACACCCTACCCACCTTCAGTTACCACTCAGTTAATCCCTATCAGGGGATAAGTTCACTTATTGAATTAAGGCTCTCACGATCCAATCAGCATTTCTCTTCCAAAATTGTTGCATTTTCTCACACATGAGTTTTTGGGGGGCACCTCACATCCAAATCATAGCAGCAGTGATGTCCCAGTTGGCAGGGACATGGGGAAAGGATCTGTCTTGCACTTTGAGGATGGAAGAGACAATTGTTCAATCCTTTTGGAAGACAGTTTGTTCAATTAAAAAGATACATTAACTTTAAACTGGCAATCCTACCTTGGGGATTTTATCCTATGGCTATAAAAGTACCGGTATTCAATTAAGCAAGGGTGGTTATTGTAAGAATGCTGTGTTAAGAAGTGACAGCTGTTTGATGCTGGTGTATATGGTATGATTTTGTGTTTTTTACAGATAAGCCCCCAAAGATCCTCACATGTCCATGAGGGTGGACACTTAGGGTTACCAGGAGGTAAGTGTGGGATAGAGAGGCAAGAAAGGCAGGTGGTTTGGAGGGACAAAAGACCCCCAGGTTGGGGGTTTTGAGACTGCACCCTGAAAGAGAGTGGGTACAGCCCCTGGAGCTGAAGGCCAAGGCCATGGTGGCCCCGCACCAGGCTGACTTAAGTCAGAGTGCCCCAAAGGCTCTGTTCTCTCCCTTTCCAGCCCTGGGCTGGTGGGTGGTCCTGGCTGAGGGTGGTGTGTGGGAGGGAGGAGGCAGAGGCCACACATCCACAAAGCACTGCAGCCTTGACCTTCAGCTTCTATTTTATCTAGACAGCCCCATTTTAACTTACCTATTGAATTGTTATTTCTTGAGATTTTCATGCTGCTATGATTTGGGTATTGTTTATCTCCCAAAAGTTCACATGTCAGTGTTTTTCCACCATGTGTGGTGTAACCAGAGGGCTCTTACCAGCCGTGACATCTGAGTTTTCCAGCCACCAGAACTGTGAGCCAAATAAACCTCTTTCATTTTGTTATAACAACACAAACTGGACCAAAGCATACGCCATGCTTATATAGATGTCAGTGAAGATGTACAGTTAGTTGGTGTGGTCACTCTATGGACTAAGTTGTGCCACACCTACCCCCTTTTCCAATTCATATATTCAAGCCCTAACCCTTGATGTGACTGTATTAGGAGACAGAGCCTTTAAGGATGTAATTTAAGTTATAAGCATGAGGACATCATCTGATATAACTAGGTTTTTTATAAAAGAGGAAAAGACACTAGAGTACCCCTTTCCTGTGCAGGTACAGAAGAGAAGTTGTATGAAGACATAGTGAGAAGGAATCTTCAAATCAGAAACAAAGGTCTCCCCAGGAACTGGTCATGCTGGACTTTGCTCTCAGACTTCCTACCTCCAGAAGTGTGAAAAAATATATTTCTGTTGTTTAGGTGAATTAGTTTGTGGACTTTAGTTACAGTAGCTCAAGCAAACTAATAGACCATTAAACTGAACAATTCAGATTATAAGAACTAACTCCTTTTTCTGTTTTGTTTTGTTTTTGGTACCTGGGATTGAACCTTTGGTGCTCAACCACAGAGTCACATTCCCTAGTCCTTTTCATTGTTTATTTGAGACAAGGTCTTGCTAAGTTGCTTAGGGCCTCCCTGAGTTGCTGAAGCTGGTCTTGAACTTGTGATCCTCCTGCTTCAGCCTCCAGATCCACTGGGATTACAGGATTACATGAACTAACTTGTTTTGTGACTTATTAGACACACTCTAAGACAGAACTGTTAGAGTAGTATAGGAGACACAACTGCTCTGTGCCACTCATATTCCTTTCCTGTGGGTCATGTAATTAGGTAAAGCTGACCCTACCCTGCCTCAGGGGTGGATGACACCATCAAGGACCCTCAGTGACTTCTTGGTCATAGAAGGTTCAGAGATGGGCACTTGACTCCATCTGGGCCCATCAGCTACCTATGACTCAATGTGGACTGTGGGGAAACAATGTTTTCACCTAGGGCTAGAACATGAAGAGAACACTTCAGTAGCTCTTTTGGTACCATGAGGAGACTTCTTACTGATAAGAAAGTGACTCAGGGGGCAGGAAGCACAAAGGAAAAGACCTAGGTCCTGAGAGTGGCACTTCAGATAGCTAAGGCTGAACTATCCCTGGATTTTTAATTTTGTGAAAGGATATGTTCCTGTTTTGCTCATGTCAACCCATGATTGTTTCTATGATTTGCCCCATAACCGTGAGATATATACTAGTTCTTATCAACTTCTGACTCTTTGCATGCCTGGGCAGAGCCCCTCCACTGTCCTGGGGTAGAGTCTGATACAGAGAGACTTCCCCATTGATGGGATGAATAGTTCCTGGCTCTCCCAAGTGGTTTTCTGCCTTCCAGCCCCAGAGCTAAAACATGGACCTGCAGGCAAGAATAATATCCAACCTTGGAAAGCTTTGCAGGAGGAAGACACGCATTAGAGGAACCATATCAGAACATTTTCCTCTAGGAAGGCAAACGGAGCATTGAGTCTCTATGGCCCAACTTTAATTTAACTGACAATTTAAAAAATCAAAACCAGCGTCTAGGGCATTTAGAATTTCTGTCTTCTCGGTTTAATTTCACAGGGATTGTGTTATAGCTTTTGATAAAATGTTTCATTTTAAAGAACTTGGTTTCATCAAAGCAGGGCTTTCCTGTCACAGGGATAGCTCCACTGATAAAAGGCATTTTCATTAGGGAAAAGCGCACTTGGCTTGGGCTTAATTGTGGGTTCAGAGAACAGAGCCACAGGCTCCTGCCCTTGGGCGATTCCTAATGTCCCCATGGAGGCAGTATAACTGAAATGCTTACTAAATTCTTGAACACACCAAGAGTGTTCTCTTTTCCTGCTCTTCCTATGTCCTGCCTCTCCTTGAATGCCCTTCCTGGTTTCTTGAGAGGCAAGAGCTGAGGATAATTTGGCTTTCCCGGTTCTGGGTGTGGTCTTGGCCAGCTCCCGCGTCTTTTCCAGGAATGGTGGACTAAGGGAAGGTATAAATGTTATCTTACTAGGAAAAAGCCTTTTTGAAAGCATGATCATATCGATGATTTTGAGAGGAAGAGATTATCCTGGATTATTTGAGCAGGCTCAAAATGCAAAGAGAAATTTCCTTATAAGAGGGAGTTAGAGGGAGATTTGGAACACTAATACATACAGAAGAGGAGATGAGGTGACCACCGAGGCAGAGGTCGGAGTGATGAAGCCACAAGCCAAGGAATGCTGGCATCCACCAAAGGCAGGAATGGATTCCCTTCTAGAGCTTCCAGAAGGAGTATGACTTTGCCAATGCCTTGTGCTGCTCATTTTGAACATCTGCCCTCCAGAACTGTGTTGTTTTTAGCCCCTCCCTTTGATAGTGATTTGATCGTAAGACAGAAGGGACACCCTTCTTTTTTTTGGGGGGGTACAAACTTCTAATGTCGTGAGCAAACCTAGGACTTTGTGTTGGGGATGGGATGGGTGCATAATTCAGAAACCCAGAATGGAAAGAGCATTATAGCTTCCAAAGGGACTGGAATCAAGGTCAGGAGAGATGCCAGCCTGCTCTCTGTTTCTGTCTTGCTCTCTCCTCTCTCTTCCTGTTGACTCCATTCTTCTTTCTTCACAAACAAGGAGATGTGGGAGACTCTCAGGAAGGAGATCCTTGCTTTCTTCGTATGATTTGGAATCATTTCATTTGTTACAACAACTATGCTTCTATAATGTGAAAAATAGCAAGTCATGAAAATGAATTATTAGATGTGTTGGACTGCATGATCCCTGCATCCACACCCTTGGCCATGTGACCTTGCAGCCTCTTGCTCTGGGATGGAGTGTCATTCCCCACCCTACTCTTGTTGGGCTTGGCTGTGTGGCTTGCCTGGCCAGTGAAATGTGGGTGGCAATGACATGGAGCTGGTTTTGAGCTCAGGACTTAAGAGGCATTGTGTCTTTATTCTCACTGTCCTAGAAACTTGTGACCTCCTCTGTGAGCTTACCCTAGGTACCGCAGCTCCTTCAGCTTGGCCCCAGAATGCATACATGCGGAAGCAGAGCTGTGAGCCTGAAAATACATTATTGCTGTTTTCAGTTGCCAGATTTTTGGGTGGTTTATTATGCAGTGTTATTATGGCAATGGTTAACTGCTGCGGAAACTAGTACCTAGAACAGAAATCTACAATCTGTGGCATTGGCTGTGGGGCCAGAAACTGTTAGAGGAAGTTGGAGAAATGATGGCCTGGGTGGTGGAGGAGTGAGACATTTGCCAAAACTGTCACTTGCAAGAACTGAAGTCAGAAAATATACCAGGTTCACTTGTGACCTTGGGCTGGTGTGTCCAGGTAGAATGTTGAAAGCATGCACTAGGTCCTGCTGCCTGTGTTTGATATGAAACTATGAAGAAGAGACAGCCTGGGGAAAAAAATTGGCCACTTCTCAAAAAATAAATAAAGAAAGGGAATAGAGATCTCGGAAACTCTGAGACTTGTATGGTTGTAAAATAAAAGTCTTTCAAATATTCAGCCTCTCCATCTAATAAAACATTCTTAATTTAAGATTTAGGTTGGAAGAAAAGTAAAATCAAAGATTTAGCTCTCATGCCCTGTATGAAGATCTTTGAAATAACTAAATGGTGCCTAGTAATTACTAGAAAGACCAACGACATGGTCTGGGAGCAGCCTAGTATCTGTAGTTAAGTATAGCAGAGACATATCTAGAAATGGGTTGTGAATATGGCTTTTGGTACATGGAATCAAGTACATAGGAAATCCACAGTTTTTGAGAGAGCTGTATTGATAAAAGTTCATCAGTTGGGACTAAAAGAGAGGAAGATTATTCAAGATGGAAAACAGTCTTTGAATACCAATGTTTTATGGGCAAGAAAAAGGCTGACAATGCCTTCACGTACCATTAAAGGCATATTTTTCAGTGTCTTTCTCAGAAGAGACCAAGGAGAGTGATGGAAAAGAAAGTATCCAGAGGGTAGAGTCAAGAACTGCTGACTAATGGATTGAGGATCTAGAAAGTGAGATCATTCCCAGCCCCTCAGGATAGTGATACTGGCAACATTCCTCTAATAGGATTTAAGACCCGCTATGAACCAGAGACTGCTATGGGCTCCCATCCTTCCCTTTTTGAATGGGAATGTTTATGGGATTATTCTGTCCTTGTTTTACCAGAGTATGTTGAGTTTGTTTGTGAGGGGCGGGGTAGAGGATAGGAAGGACACAGATAACTTGTTTTGTCAGTCTCAAGAGGAGCCACATTCAGATATGACTTAGAATATGAGATTTTGAACTTCCATATTAATGCCATGATTGATTCAGACTTTTAGAATTCTTGGGATGAGAGTGAGTATATTTTGCAAGCAGGAATGTCTTAGGAAGTTTTGCACTTCTGTAACAGAATACCTGAGAATCAGTAATTTTCAAAGCTCACAGTTCCTGGAGCATGAGAAATCCCAAATTGAGGCACTGGCATTTGATGGGGACTTTCCTGCTGTGTCCTCACACGGCAGAAAAGCAGAAAAGAGAAACCCCCTTCTGCAACCCTTTTTATGATAGAATTAATCTATTCATGAGGGTGGAGCCCTCATGACCCAGACCTCCCAACACCGTTGCATTAGGGAGAGGACATATTTACACTATAGCAGGGAGGCCTTGAATAACTGTGTCCGAGATGAGAGTCTGTGACAGGTTGCATCATTGTTTCCAACTCCTTAGTTTTCTAGGGCCACCATAACAAATTATCACAAACTCTAATGACTTAAGACAATAGAAATTTATTGTATCACTGTTGTGGGTCCATAAATTTGAAACCAAGGTATCATCAGGGTTGGTTCTTTCTGGAGTCTTGGAGGGAGAGTCTATTCCATGATTTTCTCCTAGCTTCTGGTGGTTTCTGGGTGTATTAGCTTGGGATGCCTTAACAAATACTATAGACTGGGTGACTTAAACATTAGAAATTTATTTCTTCTTCTTCCGAAGCCTGGGAAGTCTGAGATCAAAATGTCTGCCAATTCAGTTCCTGATGAGGGCTTTCTTCCTGGCTCGTAGAGGGCCACCTACTTGCTATGTATATGGAGACAGAAAATGGAGGAAAGGAGAGAAGGGGGAGGGCATTTTTCTCTTCTTATAAGGCCACCAATCCTATTGAATTAGATCCTTATCCTTAATGGTCTCATTTAACATTACCTACTAACAGCCCCGTCTTCACAAACAGTCACACTGTGGATACAAGCTTCAACATATGAATTTGGTACGTGGGAGGACACAGTTCATTCAGCCCATAGCTCTAGCAGTCCTTAGTGTCCCTTGGTTTCTGGATGCATCACTCCAATTTCTGCCTCTGTCACCACATGGCACGGTCCATTTACACGTGCATCTCCATTTCTCCTATAAGGATACCGATCATACTGGTTATGGGTCACTCTAACTGGTATAACTTCACTTAACATATCTAAAAATACATCATATCCAAATAAGGTCCCCTTATAAGCTTCTGGGTGGATGTGCCTTTTGGGGGACACTATTGAATCCAGAACACATCCCTGGATCCAGGCCCATCGTCGGTGACTCTGTAGCTTCTCTTTCCACTGTCAGGCAGAGCTGCCTGTGCCAGAGATGCCATTCTGAGGATGGCTCTTATCTTAAGCCACTAGGTTCTAGGTGGTTTGTGAGGCAGTGTTCTTGTGCCAATAGTTGGCTATTGTCACAGTAAGGAAGGGACAGAAATAGATGGACCATCCCTTCTCAGCCTCTGCTTCAGCGGCCACACTGGATTGCAAACCCAATATTCTCAGGATACTTAATTTTATCAAAAGGGATATAGAATCTACATTTCTAATCTGCAAGTTCCTAATTTTATATGTATGCATCTAATTCAATTAGAAAAAAAAATTATGGTACTGTTCCAACCAAACACACCACGAGTCGGGTGCTGCCTGCAGGCCTCCAGCTTGTGCTGTGGGGTGTGGACCTGCCAGGCTCAGGACCCTCGCTTGGTTGCTTCCCTGTCACAGGTGCCATTCTGATGATTCTGGTTCCAGGAGAATGGGGTCCTCGTGGGTGGCACATACCCTGGTATTCTCAACAGAAATTCCCATAGGGAGAAGGTGCAGAGCTTGTCCTGGCTGGTCTCAACAAGGAGAGGTGGGGGAGTTGTCATCTTGAGGTCTTTCTGCCCTGTATGGGGGCATTTTGGGTTACATAACTAAGAAATGTTTGGCACTCATAAGTCTCTCTTCTAGTGTCAATTAAAAATATAAAGATACAAAGTAGATGCATAAAAAATAAAATCAGACAAGAAGAAGAATTCAAGGAGGAGGAGAAGGAGGAGGAGGAAGAAATAATATTTGGCAAGAATACTCACAAAAAATGATGGTGTTTTAAAGGAGTTTGAAGGGTTGCTAAGAAGAAAAAGAAAAAAAGGAAGGAAAGAAGAAAACTACTGGAAAGGGGGTGGGGAAATAAAACATCACCAAGTTTGTAATCGATTTTTTTTTTCCACTGGACGAATGTCTCACTTTAAATTTAAACTGAGTCCAAGTTCATTTTCTCTCCCAGACGTCTAGAAGGTGGCATTCAAAATGTTTACACTTGTTTCATCTGCCTTTTTGCTAAGTCTTGTCCCCACCTCCTTTCCTTCACTTTACACTTGTCATTTCATTGCACACATATGCTCATCTTTATATTTACATATATATATTTAATTTTTATATATGGCTTGTGAAATCTGCCAGACGAAGAAATGAAATAGTCCTGAAAACAGCTGGAAAATTATGCAACAGTGGGGAGATTGGGCACATGTACATTCTGTACTGCAAAGTTGCACAACAGACTGAGTTTGTTATAAGTGAGGCTGGGAGGCTTTTATTTTTTCTCTAGGACAACAGCTTGCTTGGTGGAGTAGGCCTCCTGCAGAAAGCGTTTTCTTGGGAGCCTTAACTTTCCCAGCAGAGGAGAAGGTGAGACCAGTATTGTAGCGGGAGCACAGACTGGTCTGTGGCCTGGGAGAGCTTGCTGAAGGGGAAGAAGCCAACACCCAGGGGCCAGCAAGTCACAGGTCCAAGGTATAGTGAGGCTGAGGTCCAATGCCCAGCAAAGCTGAGACCTGAGCTCCAGCGAGTTCAAGCTCTGAAGTCCAGAGTTCAGCTGGGATGGAGGCTGAGGCCTCATACTCAGAAGGGTCAAGGCTAAAGATCTAACCAGTTGAACGGGTTGAAAACTAGGGCCCATTGAGGCTGAGATTGGAGACCCAGGGAGGCCAAGCCCTGGATCCCAGCAAGACCAAAGCTCAGAGTCCGTTTGGAGTCCAAATGAGACTAAGGCAGGGGGTCCAGTGAGGCCAAGTTCCAGAGTCCGGTGAAGTTAAGTTCTGGAGATCAGTGAAGCTGAGATCTGGGGCAAAGCAAGGTCAAACCTTCGGATCCATGAAGATCAAAACTCAGGGTCTAGGGCTGGGGATGTTGCTCAAGTGGTAGCGTGCTCGCCTAGCATGCTTGAGGCACTGGGTTCGATCCTCAACACCACATAAAAATAAAATAAAGATATTGTGTCCACCTAAAACTAAAAAATAAATATTAAAAAACCCAACAACAACAACAACAACAACAAAACTCAGGGTCCAGCTTGGGTCTAGGCTGAGATCTGGGGCCCAGTAAAGCAAAGTCTAGAGGTTCAACTGGGCAGAGGCCTAGGACTCAGTGAGGCCAAGGTCAGAGGTCCAGCCAGGCCAATATACCAGGCTCAGTGAGGCTGAAAGGGGAGATCCAGTAAGACTGCAACTCAGGGTCCATTGGGATCAAACCCTGAACCCAATGAGACCAAGCCCAGAGCCAGCCTGGGTTGAAGCTGAGGTTAAGGGCTCAGTGAAGCTGAGGCTGGGGACCTCGCCGGGCTGAGACTCAATTTCTAGTGAACATGAGGTCTAGCCTTTTAGAGACATCTGTTTCCCTGCTGCCTTGTCAGGTGACAGAATCTTCAGGAAGGGTCTGATGAATCCTGAGCTGAGTTTCCCCACATCCATGGTGCCAGTCAGCTTTCCATCACTGTGACAGAATACCAGAGACTAACAACTTAAAGAAGGAAAGATTCACTTTGGCTCACAGTTTCCGAGGTTTCGGCCCTTGGTTGACTGGTTCCATTTCTGTTAGGCCCGTGGTGAGGCTGAAGCATGGAGGAAGGGCTTGGCAGAGAGAGGAAAGCTACTCACCTCATGGCAGCCAGGAAGCAGAGAATGAGAACAAGGAAGGTGCTGGGGACAAAATATGCCTTTCCAGGTCACGTCCCCAGTAACCTACTTCCTTCAGCGAGGCCCCCCTTCTGTAGTTTCCACCACCTCCCTAAAGTCCATTCAGTTATGAACCCATCCTTGAGGAGATCAGAGCCCTCATGATCCCATCACTCCCCCAAAGCCCCACCTCTGAACACTGCTGCACTGGGGACCACGTCTTCAACGCATGATATTTTGGGGACCTTCATGATCCAAACTGTAACACCTGCTGTTGCTCCCAGAGCTCAAGATTTTCCTCTGGCAAATGAGGGCTTGTCTGGGACCCACCCTGGCTCTGTCATTCTCAGTCTCTCGTGGCCCCCAGGTAATTCAGCAGAGTAGGGGCTTGATTATTGACAACAGGGCTGGATCATTGCAGGAGTTAACTGGCTCGGGGACCTTGCCTTTGCTCAGTGATATACCTCATCATCTCACAGATCAATCCAGTAAAAGGTATTATTGCAATAATACCTGCAATGGGGTTCAAACTCTCCATTGCCAATGCCCCGTTTAGGTGTTGGAGGGAGGCTTCACTGTGCTTATGGAAGAAAGATCTGAGGGTCTTGGTTGACCTCAAGTATTAGAGTATGGCTGATAAAGTGGATTTTGCCTGCTCAAAAACTAGAGACCAACAGTTTTGTGGCCAACGATGACCTTCCACTTGTGATCTGACTGAGATGCCATGTGGGGTGCCACAGCACAACTTCCATTTCAAGGTTGGGGGGCTTGCCAACAAGTTAACATGAAAGGAAGCCAATTCAGTGCTGTCATGCACTAGGGAAGGGGTGGCTTATCAGAGAGTTCACAGAGCAGGTCAGGATGGCAAGAGCCTCCTCAGGAGGATGGACCATGGTGTAGATCCGTGGGGAAGGGGTCTGGGGCTGGTAGCTGTCCACATGGGGCACAGGGTTTATGGCATGAGGCAGGGGAGTCTGAGCTCAATAATGGTGGGAAATGCTGTGATCCTGTGCTCTGTGGGGGAACCAGCAAACAGGTCCGTGACTCCCATCACCATCACTACCCCGAGGGGAGCCAGCAGCTCCTGTCCACAGCTTTCACAGGCAGGGCAGGTAAGGACATGGCAGAGCTTTGCAGGCCAGCTGACCGAGGCTAGAGACAGCCTGCAGTCTGGACCCCACTGAGGGTTGCTAAGGAGTCCTGGGACTGAGATGAGAACTCAAGGCTGCCCTGCTGCCTCAGCCCTTCGGAACAGAGATGGGAAATCGCCATGGGGGAATAGCAGCTGCCTGAAAGTCATTCGATTTCCTCTTTCTCATTTTCAGAAATGCAATTAGGGAGGCTGGAGCGCTGCGTGGGCTCCGGAGTGCTTGTCTGCGTGTCTGGATCTTTTTGGGTGTTCATGGGCTGCAGGTCAGCGTGCTTTTGCACAAATGTTGTGCGCATGTTATGTGTGTGGCACAGTGTGTGTGTGTGTGTGTGTGTATGCACATGTATGTGCAAATGGACATTCTTGCCTCTGGTCTCCCGCCTGTCAGGCGCCCTGAATTTGCATCCTGTTTTCCATTCATATTAACCCATTGGGACACCCCCAACCTTGAAATGGCAGTTATGCTGTAGCACCCCTAACCCCCAGCACCCTGACCTCCCCATCCTGCATAGCCATCTCTCTGCCCTCCCAGCAGGCTGTGCTTCCAGAATCATGTTTAGAGGCCCCTGGGGACAGCCCCTTCTTCAGTCACTGTATCTGCAGCCAGCAGATAAGATCTCTTGCTGGGCAACAGGGAGCTGCTGATGCCATGTAACGATCATGAAAAGAAGCATTTAAGGAAGTTCCAGAGATCTGAAGCCCCTGTGGAGGTCCTCATGTGAGATAACAGAGGAACTGGGGAAGGGGAAGAGATGCAAAAGCAGGTTATCTGAAGAGCTGTCACTGGCTCATCCAGTGGCCACCTGAGGGATAAGACCCCAGCATCAGCATCCCCTTGAAGAAAGTAGAGGTGGCTGGGCATGGTGGGTTTAATCCCCTATACAAAAATACAACAACAATAATAATAATAATAATAATAATAATAATAATAATAATAATAATAATAATAATAAATGCAGGGGTTAAAGGCCATGGTTTCCTAGGGAAAAAGTGACTGGGTGGGGACATTGGGTGAGGGTCAGGAAATCATTTGGAGGTTCCTGGCGGCCCATGGCAGAACAGGCCCAGTGTGGCCAGATGCACATCTTTCTTTCTTTCTTTCTTTCTTTCTTTTTCTTTCTTTCTTTCTTTCTTCCTCTCTCTCTCTCTCTCTCTCTCTCTCTCTCTCTCTCTCTCTTTCATAAAAGCCAGAGCTGCATATTTTAATGGGAAATCTTTTGAGTTTTCAAGTCTTAGCAAATAATTCAAGATAAAAAACTAAAGCCCTCTGGGCTACCAGTTGGCAGCCCCCTATTCATCTGTTAGGATACTTGCATTTTTAAGCAATAGCTAATGGCTCTACTACTACTTCAGGCCAAGAGTGGAAATTTATAGGAAGGATGCTTGCATCCACACTCTCTCCCAGAAGGTCAGGGGCCTCCGAGAAGCCTCCAGGCACCTACTGAAGGGGCAAGTGCTGGAGTCAGTGGAATCCTATTCTGGCTGCATGGCCTTGGGGGCTACCCTGACCTTCAGCTTCTTTATCTGCAAGTGGGGATGTTGTAGTTCCATCTTGTAGGATGTCAGGAGAATCTGAGGAGATCATATGCCCAAGAACATTGCTAATTTGCTGAAAGAGTTGCCCCAGGACCCAATTCTCCCAGTGACTTCATCTATTTGTTCCAGTGGGAAGAGGAAAACTATGGGGATCATCTTGACTAGTTACCTTGGACCAGGGTATGGGTCATCTTTCCACTGAAAAGGGGGCTGGGAATCCCCTAACCAGTGTCCCAGTGAGAATTCCTAGTACCAGGAGCATTTTGACATGAACATGATCTTGCTTTATTTCTCCTGCTTTAAACCTTCACTCAGAACGAAATGCCAACTCCTGAGACCTGCAAAGTGCTGCCTCTTGGATGGTCCCTGGTTGGTTCTCTCACTTGTCTCCTTATTCTTTCTCCTGTTCTCACCATTCTTCACTACTTATGATTTCAATTTTCTTTGGGTTTATCAGGACATAAGGATATTGTAAATCTAGGAGCCCTCTGTATGAAGTTTCCTGTCTATAGTGTAACACTGTATTATGTGTGCAACGGGAAGTGAATCCCAATGCCGGCTTTGGTATCAAGAGCTCACTTTGCTGTGTATCAGTTTGAGCCCTTCATATGTCTTAAGTCATTTGATTCTTAAAACCACCCTGTGGAGTAGGTGATATTATTGTACCCATTATTCAGTTCAGAGAAACTGAGGCATGAGGAGGTTAATTAAGTTTCCCTAGGGCTGACAGGGCCTAAGCAGCCTGTCTCAAGACTTCTCTGAGGAGTTGAAATCATCTATGCTGGTGAGCCAAGATGTAATTCTTCTCCTAGTAACTCCAGAAAACAAGATTCCTGCTGCCCAGTGTAGAGTGCTGACAGGGTGGGAAGGGTGCTCTCTCATTTGGATATCTGCCTCTTTATTTCAACAGAACATTCATGCTTTTAGCCGCTAGCCTGCTCAGAGGCTGTTGACACGTAACCTCTGTTGAAAATAAATATAAGCCAAGCCCCAAGCTTTGCCCAAGATTGGTAGGGAGACAGCTAATTCCAGTCCTACAAATGAGGGGACATAGGCATGTGTGAGAAGACAGTGCTGTGTGCAAATCACTGTGAGTGGGTGTTGTCTTGGAGACACCCATGTCTGAACTAGCAGGAGAGAAAGTCGTTCAAGTCCATGGGCTTGATTTCAGGCTTTCGATACCCAACTGGGATGACTGTGTGGGTATGTGTCCTACAGAGATGTTGAGGCTGGGGTAGGGAGTGTGGCAGGGTGGAAGGGACAATTTGGAGAGATAATTAGAGGGTAGCGACAGCTAGTGACTGCTTTCATGTGGGGATATGGGAAAGGAGGAGTCTAAGGTGTCCTGGGTCTCTGGTGGGGGCCCTGCCTATGTGGAGAGTGGAGATGCCTAGGAGGACCAGAGCAGGGCAAGTTCAGGGCAGCAAGTTGGTGGAGCCCTGATGGAGATGTCTTTAAGGATTGGAGTGGACTTGCCTGTGGCCATGGTCATATAGACTCTGGAACCCACAGGACAGGATGAGATTGTCCAGAGATCCTGGGGACCAGCCCTGAGAAGTAGCGTCTGGGGGCTTTGGGGACAAAGCCTGATCCTGAGGGGCTGCATGGAGTCAGGACTGCAAAAACAACTGAGCACAGCGGCAATTATTTCATTAAAAAATCCAACCTGGGGCTGGGATTTTGGCTCAGTGGTAGAGCACTCACCTAGCATGGGTGGGACCTGGGTTCGATTCTCAGTACCACATAAAAATAAAGGCATTGTGTTGTGTCCATCTACAAAAAAAAAAAAAAAA